>NC_142799.1:38440625-38740625 GCF_049724085.1 Artemia sp. Qi Xiang Cuo
TTCGTTCAGTTACGTATTACTAGAAAATGTAACTGTGACAAGGTAAACCAAGACCAAACACTACTGAAATAATCCAACTATTGCATTTCAACGAAAGAAATTCAAAATGAACTTTGAAAAATCAAGAAAATGTAACTGTGACAAGGTAAACCACAACCAAACACTTCTGAAATATTCCAACTCTTGCATTTCAAGTGAAAGAAATACAAATGAACTTTGAAAAATCAGGAAAATGTAACTGTGACAAGGTAAACCACAAGCAAACACTAGTTAAATATTCCAACTCTTGCTTTTCAACGAAAGAAATTCAAAATGAACTTTTAAAATCAAGAAAATGTAACTGTGACAAGGTAAACCACAACCAAACACTACTAAAATATTCCAACTCTTGCATTTCAACAAAAGAAATTCAAAATGAACTTTGAAAAATCAAGAAAATGTAACTTTGACAAGGTAAACCACAACCTAACTCTACTTAAATATTACAACTATTGCATTTCAACGAAAGAAATTCAAAATGAACTTTGAAAAATCAAGAAAATGTAACTGTGACAAGGTATACCACGAGCAAACACTACTGAAATATTCCAACTCTTGCATTTAAACGAAAGAAATTCAAAATGAACTTTGAAAAATCAAGAAAATGTAACTGTGACAAGGTAAACCATAACCAAACACTGCTGAAATATTCCAACTCTTGCTTTTCAACTAAAGAAATTCAAAATGAACTTTGAAAAATCAAGAAAATGTAACTGTGACAAGGTAAACCACAACCAATCACTTCTGAAATATTACAACTCTTTCTTTTCAAAGAAAGAAATTAAAAAATGAACTTTGAAAAAACAAGAAAATGTAATTGTGACAAGGTAAACCACAACCAAACACTACTGAAATATTCCAACTCTTGCATTTCAACGAAAGAAATTCAAAATTAACTTATAAAAATCAAGAAACTGTAACTGTGCCAAGTTAAAACACAACCATGCACTAATGAAATATTCCAACTATTGCATTTCAACGAAAGAAATTCAAAATGAACTTTGAAAAATCAAGAAAATGTAACTGTGACAAGGAAAACCACAACCGAACGCTACTGAAATATTTCAACTCATGCATTTCAATGAAAGAAATTCAAAATGAACTTTGAAAAATCAAGAAAATGTAACTGTGACAAGGTAAACCACGACAAAACACTACTGAAATATTCTAGCTCTTGTATTTCAAAGAAACAAATTCAAAATGAACTTTGACATATCAGGAAAATGTAACTGTGACACTGTAATCCATGACCATACACTACTGAAATATTCCAACTCTTGAATTTCAACGAAAGCAATTCAAAATGAACATTGAAAAATCCAGAAAATGTACCTGTGACAAGGTAAACCACAGCCAAACACTACTGAAATATTCCAACTCTTGCATTTCAAGGATAGAAATTCAAAATGAACTTTGAATATTCAAGAAAATGTAACTTTGACAAGGTAATCAACTACCAAACACTACTGAAATATTCCAACTCTTGCACTTCAAGTAAAGACATTCAAAATGAACATTGAAAAATCAGTAAAATTTAACTTTGACAATTTAAACCATAACCAAACACAACTGAAATATTCCAACTCTTGCATTTCAACGAAAGAAATTCGAAATGGACTTTGAAAAATCAAGAAAATGTAACTGTGACAAGGTAAACCACAACCGAACACTACTGAAATATTCCAAATCTTGCATTTCAACGAAAGAAATTCAAAATGAACTTTGAAAAATCAATAAAATGTAACTGTGACAAGGTACACCACAACCAAACACTAATGAAATATTACAAAACTAGCAATAAAAATAAAGAAATACAAAATGACCTTTGAAAAATCATGAAAATGTAACTGTGACAAGGTAAACCATAACCAAACACCACTGAAATAGTCCAACTCTTGCTTTTCAACGAAAGAAATTCAAATGAACTTTGAAAAATCAAGACAATGTAACTGTGACAAGGTAAACCACATCCAAACACTACTGAAATATTCCAACTCTTGCTTTTCAACGTAAGAAATTCAAAATGACCTTTGAAAAATCATTAAAATGTAACTGTGCCATGTTAAACCACAGCCAAACATTACTGAAATATTCCAACTCATGCATTTCAACAAACGAAATTAAAAATGAACTTTGAAAAATCATGAAAATTTAACTGTGACAAGGTAAACCACAACCGAACGCTACTGAAATATTCCAACTCATGTATTTCAACGAAGGAAATTCAAAATGAACTTTGAATAATCAAGTAAATGTAATTGTGACAAGGTAATCCACGACCAAACACTACTGAAATATTCCAACTCTTGCATTTCAAAGAAAGAAATTCAAAATGAACTTTGAAAAATCAAGAAAATGTAACTGTGACAAGTTAAACCACAACCGAACGCTACTGAAGTATTCCAACTCTTGCATTTCAACAAAAGAAATTCAAAATGAACTTTGAAAAATCAAGAAAATGTAACTGTGACAAGGTAAACCACAACCAAACACTACTGAAATATTTCAACTCTTGCATTTCAAGTAAAGAAATTCAAAATGAACTTTGAAAAATCAATAAAATCTAATTGTGACAAGGGAAACCACAACCAAACACTGCTGAAATATACCAACTCTTGCATTTCAACGAAAGAAATTCAAAATGAACTTTGAAAAAAACATGAAAATGTAACTGTGACAAGTTAAACCACGACCTGGGTGTGTCTCTGTGTGTGTGTCTCTGTGTGTATGTCTCTGTGTGTGTGTCTCTGTGTGTGTGTCTCTGTGCGTGTGTCTCTGTGTGTGTGTCTCTGTGTATGTGTCTCTGTGTGTTTGTCTCTGTTTGTGTCTCTGTGTGTGTGTCTCTGTGTATGTGTCTCTTTGGGTGAAACAGTTTGAGGCATTTTAGGCGATTATTTTATAAAAAAAAAGCATAAATTTTAAAATCACAAAAACTGAAGGTCATTAAATAATTCCTTTGTGGGGCCCGGAGTTGGCCTTGGGGGGTCTGGGTGGGCCTTTGGGGGCGCCGGTGATCCTTTGGGAGCTTGGGGGGCCTTTGGGGGGCACAGGGAGGGCCTTTGGGTGCCGGGGGGACATTTGGGGACCGGGGGAGGGCCTTGGGGACCCCGGTGGTCCTTTGGGAGCTCGAGGGGCCTTTGGGGACCGGTGGAGGGGCTTTGGGTCCCCGTTGGTCCTTTGGGAGCTCGATGGGCCGTTGGGGGCCGGAGGAGGGCCTTTGGGGCCCAGGGAGGGCCTTTGGGGGTCCGGGGGACAGTTGGGGGCCTGGGGGACATTTGGGGCCTGGGGATGGTCTTTGGGGGTCTGGGTGGGCCTTTGGGGGCGCCGGTGGCCCTTTGAGAGCTTGGGGGGCTTTGAGGACCGGGGGCTTCCTTCGGGGTTGGGGTAGGAGGATCGGAACCCTTTGGGGTTGGGTTAGAAGACCTCACAACACTGTTCAAATGAAGCTTGTGTATTATAACGACCACAGAGTTTCACCATTAAATTCTCTTCTAAAATCTCTTCAAAAATCTTCTTTTAAAATGTCTCTATCTGTTTCGCCGAAATAGTTCCATAACCTGTCTAAAACGGTTTCGCCCAAATAATCCCTAAACGTAAATTCAGCGTGTTCCTTTGTTATTGGCATCTCTGCGTTAACGCATTTCAAATTAATATGAAACCATTTCGCGCGCTAAAACAATTCATCGCTAAGATGTTTCTTGCCTAATTGTTTCCGTGGCCTTTGGTTATTAATATCCTTTGGAGTTCGACCAGTAGAACTGTTCCCGAGGCGAAGACATTAATGACTTGGATCTATTCCTGGAGAAATGTTTCTAGGCGAAAATTTTTAAAGTCTGACAGATGATGTCATTGGTTGATTGATCTGTCAGGAAATGGGAAATTAATTTGTTGTTTCTAAGGGGAATTATTGATTCACGATAGGTGAATTGAGGTCGACAGCACAGGTGTTCTGACTCGTGACAGCACCATGGGGTTTATGGTTTTCTCAGTGAGAAAGTTCCTGTTTTTTCAAATTCTCAATGACAAAAACCATAAAAACATACAAAAATGTGATAAAGTTCCTGTTTTTTAAAATTCTCACTGACAAAAACCATAAAAACATACAAAAATTTGAGAAAGTTCCTGTTTTTTCAAATTCTTACTGACAAAAACCATAAAACCATACAAAAATGTGAGAAAGCCCCTGTTTTTCAAATTCTCACTGACAAAGTCCATAAACCACGTGGTTCTATGCCCATATATGGTGTGGGTACCGGAGATATTATGGCATCTCTACTTTCACTCTCTCAAATGTAGCCTATGCCTAGTAAAATGGTAGTGGGTTAGGTTAATCGAATGTGAGGCATAACATTCATGAAATGTATATTTACCCGATACAATGATCAAACAGTTCGTGAAAACAAACTATAAGAGTGGAGCAACTCAACCCAATAGTAACCGGAACTCTAAAAAATAGATACCATCCAAAGACTTGGCGTATTATGCTGATTCACAATATATAAAACTCAACAAGTTTAATGTTACTCAACAAAAGCTACAAGCCTGAGAAAATTCACCTGACTTTCGAAAAAGGGGGAACACCCCCAAAACGTCAACAGATTTAAATCAAATCATGCGATCAGATTCAGCTGCAAAAATGTGGAATTTGGTATTTTTTTGCTAGAAGAAAAATCACAGTTGCGTGTTCGATTATTTTTTGGAGGACAACTAGCTTCCCTTTCACACCCCTTTTTCTCAAAAGACATCCAGTCAAAATTTTGAGAAAGGTATATTGTTCAGCATAGTTGAGAAGTCCAAAAATTATGCCACTAGGGATGATATGATCCCCCATAGCCCCTATGGAAAGGCCAGATAAATATTTCCCATTGTCCACATTTAGTATTTGTAATTGGAAAATATTCTGATATTTTCAGTGGGGGGTGATTTTTAGCGGGGGAAATTTTCCAGGGGGAAATTTTCCTTTGGGACGTAAGTTCCCTGGGGAATTGTCAAGGAAAAATTTTACATGGGGGCAATTTATCGGAATTCATACATGGAATTCGTTTTATTGGTCTTATTTTCTCTTTGACAAATCAATTTTACATGTAGTGTTCCGGGGGAACTGTCCTGGGGAAATTTTCTGTCCGTGGAAGGGGATTTTCAACGGGAGAAATTCTCCATGTGGGAATTTTTCATTGGGAAAAACTGTTTTTTTATTCAAAAAGAATTTTTCAAAAGAACGGTAAAGCGTTGCGTTAAACCTTAAGATGAGCAGAAATACAGTCACATAACAATTCATAATCAAAAAGGCCAGAAATTACTATCAAAGAATAACCGAAATCCAAAAAGAGATGATATAAAATTAAATAATTCCATCAAACTAAAAAATAACGGATAGAAGTACAGGTGATTAGATAAATCCTGAGATGATTAAAAATCAAAATTAATGCTCAAGACAAAGCTTAAAATGAACAAAAGTTACAATAAATAGGAGTTTGGCTACTGCTCCCCCCCCCCACGCGTAAAGCTATTAAAAGCCACTGTGCCATTTACGCTTTACTGAAAACTACATAAACTTTGGAAAAAAAATTGAAGCTATAACTGGAAGTTAAGGATTTCTGTTAAATAAAATCCTGAATCTTGAATGGCTGAGATTTCCAGGAATTAACATCTTTATATGTTATAAGTTCATTCTATTTTCATGTTCTTTCCAGTCATCTTGGTTAACACAGTGATTTTTTTTTTTTTCGTTGATGTTCCAAAAAATTAAACCAGACTTTTAAAATACAGATAAAACGCTAATAATACAATAGTCTTAAAAAGGTTTACGTATAGTGGGGGGGGGGTAACCAAACTCCTGCTTGTAGCAATTTATATTCGTTTTAAGCTTGACATGAGTATTAATTTTAATTTCCACTCGTCCTATGATTTATTTATTCATCTATACCAGTGTAAAGATTGTTGCTAGGCTTACGCAAGTTAGATATAAGTGTATTTCTTGTATTTAGTGTTTTATTACGTTAAGGGTATATTTTTGGTATTTAGTGCATGTACCACTTCAAGGGTATAGTTTGGTATGTGTTATTTGTAAGTTCTTTTTTCTGCCTTCTTTTCTATTCAAGGTAGTGGATCACTATGACCAAAACCTACCAGCCATTGAGAAGCTATTTTGGGGGTTCATGGAACCAGAGTTGTATGACTGAGCCTTGGAAGATAAGAAGGGGGAACAGACAATTTGTGAAGAGTTCAGCTTTGAGAACCAACAGTGACAAGTGGTTAGAGGAACACGGCTGGGAGAGTTCGAGCAACCTCCACCTTTCTATAATATACGGTGCGCTGGGAGAGTTTAACAATAACCTCCACATCAAAGTTGCTTCACAAAGAACCAAGAAATCATTAAAAATGAATGCGATATTAATATACGAAAAGTTCATAATCCTCTTATAACCCCTGTTGGGAAAACTCACTTCTTAATTGTTACACCAAATTCAACTAAATTGAACATTCTGTCATATGCCAAGGATTAAGGGAGCAACAACGATTAGAAATTGTAGAATCCGTCCTTTTTCAACTAAAGGACGAATTTTCCCTTGCCCATGAAAAATTCTCCGTTCCAGATTTGTATGAAGGCAAAACAGAGGTCAACTTGACTAAATTCGCTCATAATAAAATTCTTTTCATTGCTACAAAACTTAATGTTGATTTCGAATCATTAGACTTCAAAAAAATTCATAGCTTTCTCGAGAGAGAGATGTATTCTAAAAAAGGCATAAATAGCCTAAAAATTATTTTGAGCAAAACAAATTTACACAGAAAAATTAAATCAGCACAGTCCATGAGTATTGGGATCACGACCGGTGGTACATTTATTTTTCTAATCCTTATCAGAATTTCCATAGTGATTCACCTCAAATTAAGAAAATTATGGATCGATTATAGAGAAATGAAAAAGAATGGTTTAAGAATTGTCGAAAAAGGGGAAAATTAATAATAACAAATGTATTCTAGTGAAGGACTAAAAATTAACATAAGCCGTATGAAAAAAAGTACTGAACATGGTTTTTTTTTTAATAAAGGAGGGGGGGAGACCTTGAAAGTTTGGCTCTAGACTTACGGACGTTAGATATAAGTTTATTTGTCGTATTTAGTGTTTTATTAATTTAAGGGTATATTTTTTGTATTTAGTGCATGTTCCACTTCAGGGGTATAGTTGGGTATGTGTTGTTTTTAAGTACTTGTTTCTGCCTTCTTTTCTATTCAAGGTAGTGGATCACCATGACCAAAAACCTGCCAGCCAATGAGAGGCTACTTTGGGGGTCATGGAACCAGAATTGTATGCTTGAGCCTTGGAAGATAAGAAGGGGTAAAAGACAACTTGTGGACAGTTCAGCTTTGAGAATCAACAGTGACAAGTGGTTAGAGGAACACGGCTGGGAGAGTTAGAGCAACCTCCACCTTTTTATAAAGTACGGTGCGCTGGGAGAGTTTAAAAATAGCCTCCACATCAACTGCCGTCGGAGAGTTCTAGGAACCTATATCAGCCAATCATAGACGGCGAGCTTGGAGAGTGTAGCAGCAACTTCCAAATCAACTGTACCTGCCAGTGCAGTTGACTATAGCTCGAATTATCAACAGTCTTAAGAGGACTGTTCACGAGTGTAATCTAGTATTGTATTTTGCCTATTAGTTTGTTAAAGTACTTTTAGCAACATCTTGAGTAGATACGAATCCTGCCTACCACGCTACCCAAGGTCTTGTCCTCGTGGAGGCTTGATCACCCCCCACTGGGGACCAATAAGACGGTATTTCTTTAGAGAAATATACCATACTTCACACCAGTATCTGTTATCTTTATCTTTGATGTGATTATTTGTTATAATTTGTCCTTTTTTGTTTCATTTATTCGTTGACGGTAATTTTTGGTCGTTTTAACTTTTAATTATTATATGAATTTATTTCTGCTAGTTTTAAGTTGTAATATAGCTCTTTACTTTTCACTGAAAATCTTCTTTTCGGAGTTAATTTATAATTTATTGAAAAAAAAGAACCGTGCAAGGTCTTACTTACACAATTATTGGTTATTGCACAAATAATTAAAAAAATTTCCAAGTTTACACTTGCATTTCACGGTAAAATAAATGGGAGTGAGGGGTGTCAGGCATGTATGCAGGAACTTACTTCGTGGGGGGGCCCTTTGGTCCCCCTTCGGCTGAAAAACAACCAAAAATGCACTAATTATATCAAACTACAAGAAATATTTAGAAAATTCAATAGCACATTATAGACCCTAAGTTCTAAGGCATCTGTGCACATGCCTTTGAACCATTGATTCTCAACGGGTTAGACATATAAAAGAGTAAAAGGGAGCTTTTCTGAACTGAAAAAGAATAATTTCAACTGGGTAGTTATGCAAAAAATCCACCCTTTGATCTTTAAATTGAGACAGTTAGGTAGACAAGTATCGCACTGACCACAATAATTCAAAAGGCCTTATGCGATGACTCTGCAAAACTATGATCAACCTAGACAGATCACACTGGATAGATTGCTTTAATCCTTTATTCAGCGTATCGTTTGTTCTTGAGACGAAGTAAGATTTCTTGTTTTCCAAAAAATCATTGTTTCTTCAAGCCATGTCTTGAAGGCATAGAAAATCATCCTTATTCAAACAAATGAACGTCGTTGGCAGAGAAACAAATAAATAAAAAAACAATTTAAAAAAAAACTGATAAGTCATTTTAAAGCTTCTTGCTCTCTTGAGAAATCCACCAACTGTAATCTAACGGACTTAACTGAACAGGAAAATGTAAAGAAAAAATTATCCATATTCCGTATGAAGTTTTTTGAAGACGAATTCGGAATACATATACCTGCGCAAAGGGGGAGGGTCTACTTTCAAAGGATCTAAAACTAAAGATTCAACCACTACTCACTAAAAATGAAGCTGTCTTTTGTTTTAACCCCCTACCGCTTGAAAAATCTTCTGAATTCCCTCCATAGGGAAGTCAGATATGCATATTTGGGAATGCCCAATTTATACAGTTTAGAAATTAAAAAAACAATTCGAGAACTATAGTAAAATCAATAGCCTAGTAAGCTATCAAGATATTCAAAAGCTTAATAGAGTAACTAAGGTTTTATTTTCCCCTCGAATATGTGCAGGTATTTAAATCAGTGATGAGAGGCAATCATAAAGAACAACAGGTGAATTATGTGGAAAATATTGGAGATTAGGGGAAAACTCAAATATCGAATTTAAGGAGAAACAGGACCAAATGCCACCTTCGCCATAATTAAACACAAGACGCAAAAAGAAACTAGCCGGGCAGATGCACAATCGATAAAGCACATAAAGCAGACAACCAAGAGGAAAAAAGGTGCGTTTCTAATTTACCTACCAATCATCTTGCGGGAAGAATACCAAGGATTTGTAGGTTCAGTACGGAAATTATGGTGGCCGGCGTTTACCCCCCCCCCCCGGCGATTCCCTCCCGCTGGAAAATACCTCTCACGGTAAATACCTTCCCCCGGAAATTACCCCCCCCCCCCGAGGAAATTAAGGCTTTCCAAATGCGAGAATTTTATTTGAGTTTTTTTCCGTAAAGGGAAGGAATTTTTGTACTTTTGTATTATGCGCCACTCCCTCAAGTTTACGCTGTGTAAAATTCGAGAACTCACCAGTTTTTTCGGTACTTTAGAAATAAATTTGGGCTATAGATTTGCATATTAGGGGCGAGGGGGGGGGGGGTAAAGTACAGCGGGTCTGCATGCAAAATGAGTTTGGTACAAGTATTCTGCATATTATATAGATAGATAGAGAAGTGTATTTTAAAGCCAAATATACGGCCATGAACATCGTAAAATAACATAAATGAAAGACACTAATAACATAAACTTTGATCAGCGATCATCATAAAACACTTAAATGGAACACGAATATGCAAATCTATAGCCCAAATTTATTTCTAAAGTAACGAAGAAACTAACGAAAAATTTGCTGTGTTCACGTATTTTACACAACGTAAACTTGAGTGAGTAGTGCAACATACACAAGTACCAAAATTCCTTCCCCCTACGGAAATGCAAAAACAAAATAAACTCAAATAAAATTCTCAAATTTGGAAGCTTTATTTTCCACGGGAGGGGGGGTATTTTCCGGGGGTATTTTTCGCGGGGGGGGGGTAGTATTTTCCGGAGTGGGGTATTTTCTGCGGGGGGTATTTTCCGCGGGGGGTATTTTCCAGGGAGGATTTTCGGGGGTATTTTCCGCGGGGGAGGGGTATTTTCAACGAGAGGTTATTTTCAGGGGAGTATTTTCCAGGGGGGGGGGGGTAGGGGGGTATTTTCCAGGGGCGTAATCAACGGGGGTAAACGCCTAGAACCGGAAATTATACCTGATAGATTACGCCTTATAGGTAGATTGATAGGAAGATAAAACCGTGGGTAGCATAAACAAACAATGAAGAAAAAACGGTACTTTTGTCTTATAGCCACCACACTCTAGATCTTGTATCGCCAACATAATACAATAACCGGTTTTCATCTTCTTTATACCAGACAATATTCGCTTCGACTCGGTGGGAAACTGCATTGTAGCTGTATTTTAATTAAGAAATTTAGTGGGTATTTTGGGTAAGTTAGGTTAGTTTAGGTTACGTAGTTAATATAATGCTGTCTGGGCCCTTCCATAATTCTTTGTTATAGTTTTCATAATTTTGTTTATAGAGTATTATATTTTCATCATATTTTGTTTTATTTCATTAGCATTAACCAAACTTCACTTCTCGACTGAACTTGAGTATGGTGGCTATAAGATACAAGTACCGAAAATACTATTAGTGAAAGTGGAAGTGAGTAAATTTTCGTTAACTAGGGAAGTTGTTGCGCAAAAGTGAATACAATTTTCAGGAGTGTCAGCTAAATTTGCCCACGAATACATTGTTAAGCTCCTATCTCAATCTCTTCTTTACTTATTATTTTAAGGCTTGAAAGATAAATAGAATAGCAGGTTCTATGTCAATCTTGATATTCTTATCTCCTCATCATACGTAAGTTAAAATGAATAATTCATGATTTTGTCATTATCGTCAAAAGCAATTTGCTTTCAATTTCGAAAATCTTTTTTGTTTATTTTGATGATAACGCGAGACCCTTTCAAATGCGGAGCCCGATTGGGCCCGATCGCTCCAATCACCCATTATCCGTTCCTGGAGCTTCCACGAACTGGCTTGTAAAAAATTGCTTGGTATTCAATAGCTGACTTTTATCTTTTTTTTATCGTTTCTATTTAATCACCAATGTCCTTAAAAACCAACTAAGTTCAGTCAAGTGAGGCTTTAACATCAAAATCATCTTTAAAAAATTTACTTAAATAGATTTATTCCCTAAAAGCATAGGCTAAATTGTGGGGGGGGCCTCTAGGGCCAGAGCTAAGATGCTGCTTTTGAGAGCGTAACCCTCATAAAAAACACTCGGGAGCGAAAAATAGTCATTTTTCATATACTGGGTTGTAAAACATTTTAAATGACGAACTTCAGCCCTTTCCACAAAAATGAAAACTTTAAAACCATGTTAGAGAGGTTCAAATAATGAAGAACCAATGTAAAGGGAAAAAAGCCCTACATTATCTGCATTGCTCCCATCCTCATTCCTATCTCTTCCTGGATATCTATTTGACGGAGCACAAAAATCGTCCATTCGCTTATTCTCCATTATTAAGCAACAACTTATCAAGGCTCATATAACACTGATGCTCATTTTAAACAAACGTCAAATACTCAACATAAGACTCTATTAATGGTGTGCTTGACCCCGGAAGAGAAGATCTTTGAAGAATCTGTAGGCGAGAAAAAAAATTCAAGTCCATGCCATTAGATTGGGAAAGAAAAAGGCTTCAGACCACAATCATAATTGTTGAATGTCCAAAAAGTAACAAAATTTCATTAATTATTACGTACAGAGAACAGTTACTACCGGTCAAAACTAAAGTAATCGGTAATGGATTTCACACTTGGACAGACAAAGTAATAACGAAATAGTCTTACGTTTTGAAATGAACACTAAAAAATTCCATATCTAAGTAAAAGTGAAGAGAGCCCATAGTTACAACTAGAGCCCCAAAGAAACTAAACCAATACTACCCATTTGAGAAAAAAAGAATCTTATAGAAGCTAACCTGACTGAAAATCATAAATTAGACTATTCATTTGCAATGATGTTAATTTTTTTTACCAGTTCTTCTCAAATAGAGTTGTCAGCTTGTGGAACTCCCTTAGTAAAAAAAACAGTAACCTCTACCAGCGTGGATGCGATCAAGTCATCAGTGGATAGGGAGTGGCTCAACAAACCGTGGTGCACCATTTGGGACGCCACAGATGATGATTAACTTTCATCACTGCAGCTGGCGGACACAGGATTTGTCCTATCGCTAGCAAGTGCAATTTAAGGTAATTTAAGGTAAAGCCATCATACAGATTTAGACTGTTCAAATTCTCTATTGGATACGTAGGGTCATCCTTCGTCAAAATAGAAGGGAAAAACAACTGAAGCGTAGGCCTGATCAAGAGCATCAATATATCTTAGTACTGACTTGTACTTGGAGCCAATTAACGAAATGTTGGTAGCCCTCGGAGCCAGTTCAAATTTTTTGGAGGGAACTGGGGCTCAACAAATTCAGTTTAACTGAAGTACGCTATCAGTATGGGCCAATATTTATGGGCCAAGTATAATAATAATAAGCTATTTCGGCAAGCATTCAGCCCCCTCCCCCAAGCTTTTCGCGTGTGTTGTCCTCTTGCAACCCAATTTGTTCAGAGCTTCACTCTTTCCTCCCTCCCTTGATGACTTCTTCTCGCTGTAAGAGATCCTGTTTTTCTTTCGACCCCACACGGATTGCCAAAAAGTACGAGTGTAACCAGACCATTTGAAGGTCTGAATCTAAAATATTTTTATAATTACTGAATGCCCTGCCAACAAATTTGGCGTATTTAAAATTTAAATAAGCCGGGCAAATGTGTGTTTTTCTCGAACCATATACCGTATTGGCATGCGCAGTTAATAAATTTATCATTGTGTTGTCATGGGAATTTTGCCCAGGTTTTAATTCAATATTTACTTTGTATTTAGGATATTAATATTTGTGTATATATACGGTGTATATGCCTATATGTATGCATATATATATATATATATATATATATATATATATATATATATACATATACATATATATATATATATATATATATATATATATATATATATATATATATATATATATATATATAGCATAAATACATAGCAAAAATGGACCATTACTTACTGTAGGCACATATTCAGATGGAAATTATATATATATATATATATATATATATATATATATATATATATATATATATATATATATATATATATATATATATATATATATATATATATATATATATATATATATATATATATATATATATATATATATATATATATATATATATATATATATACTATAAAACCTATCAATAAAACATTAATTAGCAACTTTTAACTTCCAATAGAGCTCGCCCTCTCCTAAGTTTCTATGATCACCTCTTCCATATGAATTAGCCAGGGGAAAAGGAAAGAAGAAAAAAATAATGCACTGAAGAAACAGGGCACTTTACTAAGGCAACGCTACAGCGTTGACTAGTTATATAACACATTAACGTGGATGGTGTATTTGTGAAGATTTTATTCATATTGCAGAAATTGTCTTCGCGTACACTATGTGGCCTTTAGATGCAATACAAATTGAACACTACCAACACTTCAAAGAAAAAATGAGCATGAAAAGCAGCAATCTTACTCAATTTTAGCTTTGTCTTCTTTTATGCATTGGCACTGTTAGGCTTGTGCTACATTCATTTATTTTCTGATTATTGGATACTGCTTTCTTTCAGAATCAGAGCTATGTTTTATTTCTTCTCATGACTTTTAGCCAGCACTTCTTAGTAATTTTTACGATTGTTTACAGTCACGCGCTTAAGAAACACCTTTGCCCTTAACTAATTTTTGAGATTCTGCTTTCTTTTAAAAAGCGTTATTTGGCAGTTTAGACACTTTAGGTCAACATTAGCCCAATAGCGATCCTTAATAATAATAATAATTTATTTTTGACCCACTAATTTAGCATTTGCGAGGTCTTTTCTCTCTTCTTCTTCATGCTTGCTGTTGTTAACCTTCAAAAACTGCTTTACTGGAAGTACTCCTGAAGGAGCAGCTCTTGGTAAGGCATTTCGGCGAAGACTATCCTAGTAGATAGTAGCTATCTATCGGAAAGAATATAGGTAAGGTATCTCTTGCAAATGAATTAAGCAGCTCTTGGTAAGGCATTTCTGCGAATATTTTCCCAGCAGATAGCAGCCATCTATCGACAAGAATAGTATGAAAGCTGAATGACTGCAATTCAAAATCAATAGTCTCGCTAAGCCTTTCAATCAGTGGTCTTAATCAACAGCGTTTAAGTTAATATTATGTAGTAGTCATTTTACTAATAGCATTTAGATGTCAATTTAAGTCATTCGTTCTTATGATTGATTAAAAAACTTATTCCGAGTAAATAGCCAAGTCAAACTCAAAACCAGCAGAAATTTACATGAGTAGGGCTGATATCCCAAATACCTTCTCACGCCCAGAACATAATTTGCACTTCACTAAAAAAAAAAAAAAAAAAAAAAAAAAAAAAAAAAAAAAAAAAAATCGGGGATTGTCATATCCCCGTTGACATATACTGATGTTTATTCCTTAAAGTTCTGATATTTTTATATTTATGAAAGTAAAAAAGTGAAAACATTTGAAATTTATTTTGTTTTCAGTAAAACGCAGATTATGTTCTGGTCTTGAGAAGGCACGGGGTTATCAGCCCTACTCATGTTAATTTCTGCTGGTTTTGAGATTGACTCGGCTATTTATTCTAATTTCTGTTCGATTTGAGTTTCATTTATTTATTGATAGTGGTTTGCGGTAATTTTACGCTTAGAAGATTATTTGACTTTATTTCTGTTCATTTTTGGCTAAATGGAGCTCTTTATTTTTCTTTGAAAAACTTGTTTGTGGAAAGTTTTTTAATTAATTTCTTTTTGTTTTTATTGACATAATCATTTCATAGAAAAAAATAATATCATACATCTTTTCAGTTTTTTTTTCTATAAGAATCCATAGGCTGGGTTGATATTTAAATGCTGGAGAAACGTTTTCTACAATTTTTAATCCTAACACAAACATTATATTTTTTTTTTTTTTTTTTTTTTGTAACTCCTGAAGTTGACCTGAAAAATAACAACCAAACATTATTCCTAGGAGATTCTATCTATGCTCTGTGGTAACCTGGATACAATTGCACTCTTTTTATTTATTTAAACTGTAAGAGCAGAAGTAGTAATAGTCGTAACCCCAAAAGTTTCAACTTAATACCCAAGTCGTTCTCCATATATTGCTAAGGTGTTTTATTGGCAAACATAAACGCAATGCCTTTTGATTTATTTTAAAGCAACATTAAGTTTTAAATCATAATGGGCCAATTGCATAATTGTGGGGGTTGACATGCCAAATATTCTAAACATAGTTACTGCACCGTTCTACTATGCTGAACAAAATGGCTGTTTCAAAATTTTGACTGGGTGCGTTTGGAAAATGAATGGGCTTGAGAGAAGGGCTGCTTGCCCTCAAATCTCTTGTTACTCTTAAAAAGGGACCAAACACTCGCGCAGTAATTGGAGCGCAAGGGGGAGGACTCCCCCCTTCATATATCTAGTAAAAACAGTTTGAACAAGTAAAAACAAAGTGAAAACATTTTAAATGTATTTTGTTTTCAGTAAAGTGCATATTACGTTCTGGTCTTGAGAAGGTATAGGGGTTGTCAAAGACATAATTTCCAAAACTTTCAACTACGCTGAACAAAATGGCTATCTCAAAATTTTGATGAGATATATTTTAGGAATTGATGGACATGGGGGGTGCTTGTTGCCCTCCAATCACTTTTGAATAATAAAACGGCACTAGTCCTTTCAATTTCCAATCGAATGAGCCTTTTTTGAAGTTTCTACGACAACAAATGACCATCTCAAAATTTATCAGATGCATTGCGGGAAATTACGAGGTGTGGGGGGGGGGGGTATCCACCCCTCGATCATTCTGAATCTTAAAAAGGGCACTAGAACTTCTGATTACCAATCCAATGAGCCCCCTCCCAAGTTTATACGATTACCCTTTCTATATAAACCTTATATGCCCCTAGGGCATAAGTTAGAACGCTTGCCCTGAGGGCTGTGGGGGGGGGGGGGTGTCATCCTCAAAGACATAATTTCCGGACCTTTCAACTATGTTGAATAAAATTCCTATCTCAAAATTTTGATGGGATGTGTTTGGGGAAATGGTGGGGGTGAAAGAGGGTTTAGCTGCCCTTCAATCACTTTCGACTATTAAAAAGGGCACTAGTCCTTTTAATTTCCAATCGAATGAGCCCTTTTGAAGTTTCTACAACAACTACTTCGATACGAAGTGCCCTAGTCTAAGACCAAAAAAAAATAATATTACATTGTGCCTACATCGCTCTTTACTTAGGCAGCGCTATTGCACTGCCTATGATATGTTCATTACTACTTGTAAGGCCAGAGTGCAAAGCTGGACGTCTTTTATATTACACAATCAGTATTCAGCATAACCGCTATTCAGGTAAAGGTACTTTTATCTGGATGTGGTCAGTTTATAAGCATACATACTATGAAATACTTCAATTATGTCTTTTCATGGATTTTTGAGTTCTTGGTTTCCCTTTGGGGAAGACGGTTGAGCTAAATCAAATACATATGGGCATCCAGATCTAGGTCAACTCATATCTGCAATATCTCGAGAGCGACACGGGGGATAGGGTTAAAACTGTCAGGTAGTGCTGGACAACAAAGTGGAGAGACAAGGGGACTTAAAAAAATTTATTGGGGGAGGAGGCTAAAAATACTACGTCTCCGATCTGCCTGAGCGCTTATGCACTATAAGCCCCTATGATAATTAGAATTCATCCACATCTAAGTAGCGAGGCAAATCAAAGGACACTATGTGGTAAAAGGTCATCAAAATTAGCGTATCTGCAATGTCTCTGGAATGCCTTGGGTATCAAGTTGAATGTTTTGATGAGTGTTGGGGGTACCAAGTGGACTTCGAGTTTCAACTTGGCGTTTGGGGGGGGGGACAAAGGGACGGTTCTAAAAATAATTTTTCATTGATCCACTCAAACGTTTTTCCCTATAAACCTCTATATGACCTATAGTCTGTTCACTGTTAAGTAGAAAGGTAAATCAAAAGACACTACCTATTTCCAGTTGATGAAAATAGCGTATCAGAAATGTCTTAGGAATGGCTTTCGGGATTAAGTTGAAACTATCAAGGGGTATTAGGGGGCAAGTGGAGCTCGAATCTTGACTTGGGGAGGGGGTAGAAGAGAAGGGTTTTAAAATCTGGTCTCCAATCTGTTTCAAATTTTGGTACTATGAACTCTTGTTGGACTAAAATCTATTCTCAATGAAGCAGCAATGTAGACTAGACCCCGAAGCCGCGCCGAGAAGTCGGCGGCGCGCCGCCGAAAAAAAATGGTGGCGCGCCGCCGAGCTTGCAGCAGCACGCTGACACCACCGCTGATTCTATCGGCGGCGGCGCCACTAATACGCCGCCGTTTTTTTTTTTGTTTTTTTTTCTCTATTTTTTGCTTATCGATATCGACCTCTGGGCTTCAACCGTCATCCCGGCTAATCTGTTTCTTAAAGATAAATACTGTCATCTTGGGCTCGCCATGTATATCGGTTCGTAGGAAGGAGAAGAAGAAATTTTTCTTCAAACAAAAATTCTACCTTCCACTTTAAAATTCTGTTCATTTTTCTTTCTGATTCTTCGGATGAAAAGAGGTAGGTAAAAGAGCATTAGGCAATTCAGGATGTTATCACAGGCAGCGCAATCGCGCTAAATAAGTAAAGAACAATGTTGGCACAATGTATTATTTATTTTATTTTTTTTCCACACCAGGGCAATTCGTATCGAAGGAGTTGTAGAGACTTAGAAAAGGGCTCATTCGATTGGAAATTGGAATGGCTAGTGCCCTTTTTAATAGTCGAAAGTGATTGGAAGGCAACTAACACCCCTTTCCAAGCCCACCATTTCCCCAAAAACATCCAATCAAAATTCTAAGATAGCCATTTTGTTCAGAGTAATTGATTTCCAGAGAGAAAATATATTTTTGAGGAGGTTATTCCCCATGGGGCAAGGGTTTTAAGTTTTTAAGTTCACTTCACCAAGCACGTTAAACCTCAACTTGATTTTAGTAAGGATTTTTAAATGGTTGGCTAAAAACATACAAGAACAATATGACAAAACAGGAATTTGTTGGGCCGTGCGGAAAGTGTTTATGTTCACCGTTGATCAGACCAAGTAGAATTCTAATTTTTAGCCACTAGACCCAGGGAAACGTATGTTGTCCTTATGTTTAACATCGCATGGTTCCTATATAATCCCGTGTTTAGTCATTTTCTTTTTGTTAATGATTTCGGCTAATGTGTGTATAACTTTCAAAGTTTGAAGTTCGAACATCTCCTGTCCATCAAAGCCATAGGAAAAGGAAGTGAAAAAAGAAACAAATAACAAAATCGAAAAAACACTGTATATAAGTCAGATTCCATGGCTTAACAACACCAACAATTTTAAATCAGCGGTTACATACCTTCAGTTACAATTGATATAACAAAAGTGAGTTTGTTCACTCTGCCTGAAGCCATTGAGCATCGATAAATAAATGAAACCCAAAACGAACAGAAATTACAATTAATAACCGAGTCAAACTCAAAACGAGCAGAAATTAACATAAGTTGGGCTCAAAACCCCTATGCCTTCCCAAGGCCAGAACATAGTTTGCACTTTACTGAAAAAATACGAATGAATGTGCATTGTCAGTTTAATACACATATACTGATATTTAGTAATCAAAATGTTAAGATTATTCGATTTATTAAAGTTATAAAGTAAAAACATTTATATTTTTTCAGTAAAGTGCAAATTATGTTCTGGTCTTGGGAAGGCATAGGGGTTTTGAGCCCAACTTATGTTAATTTCGGCTCGTTTTGAGTTTGACTCGGTTATTTATTGTAATTTCTGTTCGTTTTGGGTTTCATTTATTTATCGAACTGGGATGCACAAAATGTCTTTAGGTTCAACATCCTCCTCAACAATCTCTGAATGTTTCAACTTGATATCCTTCTAAACTGCTCTTGAGATACTGAAGATATGATGTTTCGACAACCTGGATGCATATAGTGTTTTTTTTATTATTATTATTTTGTTTAACAAGCCCCTTAGCATTCAATGAAAGTTTCAACATAATACCCGCAGCCATTCCTCAGATCAATACGTTTACACTAAGATACGCCCTTTCAACAACTTGGATGCACCTGGAGTCTTTTGATTTAGTGCAACATCCCCCCTCAATGTTAGTGAAATTTACGATTCAATAGCCTAAATTTTTTGTGAGATGTTGCAGATAAGACCATTTGACAACCTGGATGCAGTATGCCATTTTCACAAGCAGGATGCCCTTAAACTCTTTTGACTTTGTTCAATAGACTTAGCTGTAACAGTAGAATCTGAAGTAGTATTCATAGTCAAATCGCAATCGCAGTAATAGTACTAATAGTAGTAGTCACAGTCGCAAGCAACAGCAGTTAAACCCACGAGTTGTTACACTCGTTGCTAGTTGTCGCAGTTGCAAATAGTCGCAGTCGCAGGTCAGGTTGCATTTATATTCGCAGTCGTAACTAGCTACAGTCACAAGTTGTCGGGATCGCAAATAATCTCAGTCGCTAGTATGCCTAGGCTTAAGTGCTCGCAGTCGCAAGTAGTCATAGCCGAAAGTAATCATGGTTGCAACTTATGACAGTTACAAATAGTGTC
Organism: Artemia sp. Qi Xiang Cuo; assembly: GCF_049724085.1. NCBI lineage: Eukaryota > Metazoa > Arthropoda > Branchiopoda > Anostraca > Artemiidae > Artemia > Artemia sp. Qi Xiang Cuo. Next base: position 38,460,606 of record NC_142799.1, read on the forward strand.
AGTCACAAGCAGTCGTAGTCGGGGTTGAAATCGCAAGTAGTCTTAGTCACAGTCACAAGTATTTGCATTCAATAGTATTTCCAGTCACAAGTAGCTACAGTCGCAAATATTCAAAGTTGCAAGTAGTCACATTAGCAGAGACAAATTGTCACAACCTCAGTCATAAGTAGTTGCATTTGCAAGCAGTCCCAGAAGTCATTGTCATAGTTGCAAATAGTCGCAGTCGCAAGTAGTTGCATTTGAAGTCACAGTAGTAGTAGCAATAGTGGCCCTGAAAGTGTAAAGTTGCTGCTCCTAAAATATTGCAGGTAAACCCTTTTGATAACATGGGCGCAGATGGTGGATACAGTACTGGTCTCAAGTAGAGGTAGTAGTCATACTTGCAAGTACTCCCAAGTAGTCATAGTCGCAAATAGTCGTAGTTGCAGCCACAGTAGTTGCAGTAACAACAGTGGTCATGAGAGTATTGAATAATACGAGGCCAATATTTATTTGGTGTTTTAAATTAAATTTTTAAAAAGCTGGATACTGAAAAACACACAAAAAGAATTGTCCATCTAGCACTGCACTCAGGGTCACCCTTTAGTTCACTTAATCACTCAAACTTTATAATCCAAACCTTAAAGTTGCAAAATAATGAAAAACCAAATGCCAAGGGGCTGAAGTCCAGGTTAGTGGAACTGAGTTCAGTTAAAACAATTACCTTAATAGATCAATCCAAATACAGCCTAACCATCCTTCTATCTCTATGCAACTACATACAGCCCCCCAAAGTGACTTTCGCCCATGACAGATCTGACACTAAGATTAGTGAGCAGACTATTTGTGTCCTTCTATGTCTTAAAACAACAAGGACATTAAAATAAAGATATTTTTTGCCCTGTGGATCCACCTTGGGTATACTCATACCTTAAGACAAGGAGTTCCGTTTGGTTGTATGAAAATTATGATATTTTAGGGTAGTATCACACCTTTATCAGTATTGCCATGTTGAATCATGAAAACAGAAAAGCAAAACTAAACAGGCAAATTTGAAAAGGCTTTTCATCTATAAAAATTCGAACATTAGCGATATGTAGATTCCCAAAGACAACTGCACCCTCAAAGGAAAGCTACACCTTTTGAAGTTTTTTGGGACCACATGTTTTTGGCTTATTCCATGTATTTTTCATTCAAGTTTTGATTCTTGATTTGATTCTTTTAGACATACCCAAATGGTTTTACAAGGTCCCACATAATCGGCTTCGTTTTAAGTTAACAGTAGCAGGAATCAACCATGAATTAGTAGACTGGCTAATGGACTTCCTGACTGGTAGATCTCAGACTGTACGGCTCTTTACAACAGATAGCAAATGTACCAACTCCCAGCCCTGTAATGTTCTAAGCGGTGTTACCCAGGGAACGGTTTTGGAACCCACATTGTTTCTTCTTTATATTAATGATACAATTCCCTAAGACAGCAACCTTTACGCTGATAACTCAAAACTATTTGGTTTACCTGACAACACATCAATACAATCTGACCTTGACCACATTGAGGCATGGTCCCCCCCTCCCTTGAAATTTGGGACTATAAAGTAATTATAAGGAAACCAAAAGAAAAAAGGGAGAATATGGAAAAACCATGGAAAAATGTGTATTGCCCCATTGCTGACTGCCTGCCAATAGATTTTGACCCTATAATGAAAGTACAAGAGCCTAACTATTGATAACATTCAATTAAAGAATCAGCTATTTATGGCATTCCTAAATGTGCATTTGTTTATTAGTAATTAGTGCAGTTATTAGTACACAAGAAAGTTTGTATAATTAAAGAAAACACAAGGAAAATAACTTAATAAATGGTAATTTCGGTAAAAAATTGCCGTCAACATTTGCTTGCATTGCCAGAGTACCCATGAGCTGATTTATGAAGCCACTATAATCAGAAATGTTTCCCTGAACGGAATGCTGCGAATTTTTGTATTTTCCCCCCTGAACGGATACATTTCTGTGTTTTATTATCATTTATCTATTTTTCAAAATTAAATTAAAAATATAGAATTAAAAATTTTTATTTGATTTTTCTTAATCTTAGTTTTACTGTTTTACTTGAACAAACTACTTTGATTATGCGTTGTTTTTTATAAACAATTGAGTCTAAAGGCATTAAATATTTTGGCGTTTGATAACCAAGTTCAAAATTGTCGATATTGTTAAAAAATATCCGTCCAACGCTTTGGCATTGCTCAACAGAAACTGAATGCTGGGAGTTTATATTTTAGTTTTTGTAAGCAGGCTATTGCTTTGTACAATTTTTTAATTAATTACTTTCGATTTTTACATACTTTTACTTTAATTGGCAAACTTTTTTCTTTGCCTTTAGATAAATGGTTGTCTTTAAGCTTCGTTAAATTAAAAAAAAAAAATTCGACTGAAGGTTAGGAGCAACATTAAAACTTAAAACGAACAGAAATTATTACGAATATGAGGGGGGCTGTCCCCCTCCTCAACACTTAGCTCTTCACGCTACAGTTTTTCGGCACTTTAAAAAAAACTTCCTTATTGTTCTAATTAAACGACCCTTGTGTTTCAGGAGTTGTTTTTAAGGAAGTGGCACAAAACTTAAGCTTTAGCGTAAAGAACGAGAGGTTGAGGAGGGGACAACCCCCTCACATACGTAATAGATTCTGTTCGTTTTAATTTTTAATGTTACTCCTTACTTTTAGTTGAAAAAACTTGGTTTTTACTTAATTTCTGATCGTTTTTTTTAATAACGCCAAGATACCTGGCTCCACCTCCACGGAAAAATCCCCCTTCGCACAGAAATATCTCCTGGGCAATTGAACCTAGGCGATAATTTACCCCGGACAATTACCCTTGACATCTCCACGCCTAAAATTGAATCAGTAATTTCGCATAGGAATTTTGGCAAAATCACCATGTTTAAAATTTCCCCTGAAAATTTCACCCCCTGGAAACTTCCCTCTCCATGGAAAATTCTCTCCGTGTAAAATCCTCCCAGCAGAAAATTCTTCGTCCCCTCCCCACCTAAAAATGTATGCATATTCCCAATAACAAATAAAACAACGGGTAAATTTTATAACTTAAAAACCTCTCCCCAGGGGATGTAGGGGTCATTTTATCTCTAAGGACATAGTTATTGGGCCTTTCAACTATTCTGAAGAAAAAAGCTATCTCAAAATTTTGATCGGACGATTTTGGGAAAAAAGTGGCGTAGGAGGGGGCCTAATTACCCTCCGATTATTTTGGTCACTTAAAAAGGGCACTACAACCTTTAATTTCCATTAGAATGGGCACTTTCTCAACAGTGTAGGCACACTGGATCGATACGATCACCACGGGGAAAAAAAACAAAACAACAAACAAATAAACACAAATCCGTGATCTTTCTTCTGGCAAAAATTACAAAATTCCACATTTTTGTAGATAGGAACTTGAAACCTCTACAGTAGGTTTCTTTACTACGCTGAATCTGATGGTGTAATTTTCATTAAAATTTTATGACTTCGAGGGGGTCTTTCTCCTTTATTTAGACAATCAGACAAATTTTCTCAGGCTCGTAGCTTTTGAGGGGTAAAACTAAACTTAATAAAGCTTATATATTTGGAATCAGCATAATAAGCCAATCTCTTTTGATATATCAATTGGTATCAAAATTCAATTTTTTAGAGTTTAGGTTACTATTGAGCCGGGTTGCTCCATACTTATAGTACAGTAATAATACGGAAAAAAAAATGCCCGAACCATGAACAAATTGATAAAGTAATGCTTTCTTCACCATCCGGACCAGAAAAAAAGCGCTGAAAAACATATCCAAAATCTCCATCTCTAACCCGTTGCAATTTTTTTTTTTTTTCTATTTTTGTTACATTAATTTTTATTTTTTATGAAAAAATGAAGTGTCACGAAATGAGTGGTCGATACGTCTATCTGTATCAGAATTGAGAGCCGAAACCGTTTCTGACGTTGGTTTTTCTTATAAACGTCAAATAAAATGAAAAAACCTATTTTTAGTAAGAAAAAAAATAGCAAAATTTCGCTATTTTCGGCAAAAAAACTAAGTGATAACCTTGATATCTTTTTTTTGTGTTTTTTTTCCGTTAATGCAGATCACGATATGTGCACGATTAACGGAAAAGGCACTTTCCACGGTATGGCAATTCTAGCATATGTCACTCCCCCTCTGAAAAACAGAGTGGCACCAATCCCAAGAGGGATTGTTTCTCTAGACGCCGTGACGCTCAAAGGTCGAGTCCCTATTTACCCTTTTCGGATAAGTGAAGCGGTGCTTTCTCAGATTCGGTACGAGAAAATATCACAGACCATTGTGGACGATCCATTCGAATTTCTTGACCAGCTCTGGTTGTCATCGTGGTTTTTTAAGAGCCCAAGACCTAACTGGAATGGTTTCATGCAATCGGTTTTGCCTCACTCACCGAACGAAGATGCAGAAACCCCATGCGACAAGGCAAGTATTATTTTTTTGTCCATTATCAATCTGCCTTATAACAATGAGTCATGCCTAGACTTAGCCCTATGCTTCATTGATTGTCAGGGGAGGAAATACGGATTTAAGCCAGTTGTCACATTCGATCAGCCACTTTGGTGGAAGGCAATGAAGATTATCAAGTCCGACGTGTCAAATGAGCTAGACAACGTTATCATGAAACTCGGAGGCTTTCACATGATGATGAGCTTCGTCGGATGCATAGGGCACCTGATGCAAGACAGTGGGCTCAAAGAAATCTTCGAAATAGTATGCGCACCGGCAACGGTACCACATATACTCTCTGGTAAAGTGATTTCTAGAGCTATTAGAGCTCACATTCTCGTGAGCTCGGCTCTCTACACTCATCTTTTAGGATAAGATGCGGGTACTTTGGATACTTTCGGCCTTGAGAAACTCTTCAACGACACCCTTGAGGGAAAAATATCTCCCAGAGACCTTGACGAAGCACCAGAGCTGGGACTACTGGAAAGTATTATCAAACAGAAAATTGAGGACCTACGAGATCACCGAACAGCAAAGCTCTGGCTGCAGTACCATGACATGGTTGAAAAGCTTCTCAAGTTTATACGTGCCGAGAGACTGGGCCGATTGGACCTGCTTTTACAGGTTGCAGCATAAATGCTTCCCTACCTAGCCGCATCTGGACACAACCTTTACGTGAAATCTGTCTGGTTGTACATCCAAGAGATGACTAAACTTCCCAGTCGTCACCCAAGAATGTTTCAGATGTTCAGTGAGCAAGGACACACGATTAAAAGGCCAGATCGGTGCTGAGCCGGCCTCTCAGCAGACTTAGTTATTGAACAAGAGTACATGCGAAGCCTAAAGACATCGGGAGGAATCGCTGGTGGCAAAACTGAAGAACAGAGAGCGATTTGGGTCCTATCGAGGCCGGCGTGTCTCGAGGTCAGCCTGTTGATGCAGAACCTGGCGAATATCGGCTACTCTACAAGCGAGCAGCATCGTGACTTGAGTCTGAACAGACAAAACCGTGACTGTGAATTTACCGCAAAGTTGGTAGATTTCTTCAAAGTGTCATCCCAATTCAAAGGCAATGTACAACTGAGAAACGTTGCAAATGGAGTAGCTTCATCTTCAGGCATGAACGTTGACGAAACCGAATCTGCTGGGAAGAAAACCTTTGACAAGATGTCAGAAAAGACCATGAAGGAAAACGCTTTAAAAAGAAAGACCAAGTGACTCTGATGAACACAAAAAAGTCGGGCTCTTCTGAAGTGGTGCACATCGACCCGGCACTACTTTTCCAGAGGTTAATTATCGTTGCCCAGAGGTCTAGTCTCAAGGAAGATTATTTCAAGTTGAGCTCTGTACCATTCCTCCTGCTCTTTTCAAAAGAAACGGATTCATGCGAAAGGCCAACAAGCCCAAGCTAGCAAAAGCAGTCTATCAGTCATACGGGTTTGATGCCCAGTCCCCAAGACCGGTGGGAATTACCAGCTTCGTCTTTGATGGGGGTGCCCTTCTCCATTGGATCCCGTGGAAGGTCGCTTCCACATACAAGGCTATCACGTCTTCGTACATTCATTACGTCAAAAAAAAGTTTCCCCTTGCAGTTGTCGTCTTCGACAGATACGACGACGGTCCGTCAATCAAAGATGCAACCCATTTGCGTCGAGCTGGATCTGTCGGCCGACAAGTGTTATTTACCCAAGACATGAATCTTTGCATGAAGAAAGAGGAGTTTCTTTTATGCAAGGAGAACAAATCGGGTTTTCTGAAGATTCTTGGGAACGCTCTGGTAGCCAGCGGTTGCGATGTATACCACTCTGAAGGAGATGCTGATCTAGACATAGTAGAGAAGGCTACAAAAACTGCACTCCATAGCGACACCATTGTGGTTGCTGATGACACGGATGTTCTTGTCCTCCTCATCTGTCATTTAGAAACGAGTTCAAATCGAGTTTACTTCTCGCCGGGAGCGAAATTCGGAAGTGAATGCTCAGCTTGGGATATTTGTCAGATAAAAGACAAGCTAGGATCAGAAGTTTGCCAGCTGATGCCGTTCTGTGACGCCATACTGGGTTGCGACACAACATCGCAACTTTGTGGCATCGGAAAAGGAAAAGCTCTTCAGCTACTGTTATCCAGCTCGAGTTTCAGAGACGCCGGTACCCTGTTTACCAAAAAATCTGCATCTCATGATGAGATAGCTGTGGCTTGAGAGAAAAATTTGCTCATACTCTACAACTGCCAGGATCTTCCAAGTCTTGACACTGCCAGGAACCAAGTTTTCCAGAGGAAATTCAATACTACAATTTGTACACCCCCAAGAGCTGCCTCTGACTATGACGGCAGCGAAGTATAATTCGTTTCGAGTCTACAGCCAGGTTCAGATTTAGCTAGGGAACAGGGTTGACTCCCTAAGCTGGGGATGAAATCTTCAAGGCAACGAAGTTTTAGAGCCAAAAATGACGGATCTCCCCCCTACTCCTCCTCATCTTCTAAAGACAGTGAAGTGTTCTTGCCGAGCTTATGGTTGCAACAGTGAGAGATTCTCCTGCAAGAAAAATGACCTGGAATGCACCATAGCTTGTCGAGTATGTAGAGGAGTTTCGTGCAACAACGCGAAGTGTCAAAAAGATGAATTTTCTGAGGATTAGCTTTAGGCCTGTGATTTAACTTTCCCTGTGATTTTGTACCTTTGATTGTTCAGATGTGTAATTTTCTTCCGTTTTATTACAAATAATTTTTACCACGTCATTTTTTATGGTGATGTAGGTGAATTGATTTTTATCTCAAATGCCTGCGAAGAGCAAAGTTTTGGAGGAAGGGGCGGGAGGATGGGGAGTAAAAAGATCTTTGATCATCTCAAAAAACCTAGTTTGTCAACTCAAAACTGATCTAGAAACTTCTATCGAACGCTTGTTTTTTTCTTTACTTAAAATGTTAAAATTTGTTCATTTTTGTTCAAAAACAGAGTATTTCTGATTTATTTTCTGACATTTCAGAGAAACTAACATCAGATATCGTTTCAGATTTTAAATCTGATACAGAAAGACATATCAAACACCAGTTTCGTGATATTTAATTTTTTTCCAAAAAAAATAAAAAGTTAATAAACAAAAACGTTGGAAAAAAAAAATTTCCCGACGAGTTAAGTGATGGGGATGTTAGATTTGTTTTTGAGAGATTTCTTCTAGTCTGGATAGTGAAGAAAACATTACTTTATCAATTTGTTCCTGGTCAAACCTTATTATTCCTGTACTATTACAGTTCATTACCACTAACTGTTTGATTACCCATCAAAATCTGAATTGAGATCATTGAAATATTGATCGTTTTTTCTGCATTACCAAAAGTATTGCATTCATAAAACTTTACAGTTTCATGAAATTTAATTAAACAAATCGAAAAGGTTTTCAACTAAAGTAAGAGCAAGTTTAAAACTTAAAACAAATATAAATTACTCTGTATATTGCTCATCAAACATAAGTATTTTTAGTGCTTGAAAAAATCTTATCTTTCCAATTATAAATTTTTTGAAAAAAAAAATTGGAAAAAAGCCAAACTTCACAGTAAAGAGTAAGGACCTAAGGAGGAGACAGCCCCCTTCATATAAAGAATAATCTGTTGAAATAAGTTTCAAATATGTTCCTTGCTTTAAGTTGAAAAGCTTTTTTTTATTTAATTTCTGATTGTTTTCCAAATCATACCCAGGCCTAACCAAGATATAATTTGAAGTACCGGTCCCTTAAATCTCTTGTTAATTGCTTTTAAAATGTGTAAATCAATAATTAAAAGTGCATTAGTACCGTCCTACGTTTAAGTTTTCAATTTAAATTTTGGATAAAATTTGAATATAATTAAAAAATGGACGACGAATTGTAATTTGGGAAAAAAGTCTTTGTTGATATTACTATAAAAGAATTTCGGTTGGATAAAAGGAGCATTATTGTTTGTATGAATGGAAATTCTGTGAGACTTGACATAAATGTGCTAAGAATTGTGACTGAAATTATTTGCATTTCAGACAACGCCAGCGCCACGTGTGGAATATTAATCTCTGCATCAGCATGTTGTAAGAAATGTCCGCTGAGAATAGAATAAAGTGAATTTAAACAAAATATGTTAATTTTTCTCACAATTTAGAAATTTTATGTGCACATATAAGCAGTACCAACCCGTTTTCTTTTTCTGGTATTATCAGTTTAATGACGCAGCACTAGGAGACCGAGCTTTGCTTGTGAAGGTAATTATAGACATATAAACGATATTCAGTGTAACTCCCCTCCAGAAATGTATACCTTCCATACCCTGATTTACACAAGAAAAACTTTTGCATAATTTTTATAGAATTCGTTTTTTAAACAAAGGTAGAAAGGGGAAGGTAATTTTCACTCTTGGAGTCGATTTTCCCATCCAATTTGCATCCCTAGCAAATTTTAATTAATTTATGGTTTCTGTCACAATGATTTTTCAAATTTTCTGGATATTATGTGTCAAACAATGCCGAATGGATAAGTTAATAATTCTAACTTTATTTTTCAAATACTTTCAAATTTGAAATACGGTCGCTATTTAAATGTGAGAATATGTCACAATATAATGTTGCACAATATGTGGTAATACTTCGACTTATCCTGTGTCTTTACTTAGACAGCGCTATTGTGCTGCCTATGATTTTTGTTTTGGCTTTATGTGGCCTGCTGATATCAATGCTATTTATTTGTATAAATTGTCAAACCCACAAACAAATCAATTTGATAAAAAATCATAAATAATATTTCAATAAATCACATATATTAAAGGTTTAGTACAAGAAATTAAATCTTAGAATTTGAAATCCATTCAAAATTAGAAGCAGACAAATAGCACAATACCCAGGCTATTAGGATAGAGCTTGGTTCAATTATGAGATTCAGCATCCTGTGCTGGACGTGGGGATTGGGGCAAGTGGAGGGGATATTTACTGCAGCATTAGCGGTGAATATAGGTGAAAAAAGCCGAGTGTATACATTTACCTTCGCCCATCTGAATGCTTGTTTACACTATACTACTGTTGTCTGTAGCAGCTCATAGCTGACAATTTTAGTAAAAGCCAAGTATGATTGTTTAAGTCATGGAACACTGCAATTGATTGGGCCAGTTGGCAATTTTTTTTTTTTTTTTTTTTTTTTTGTACAATTATAGGGGTTTTTCCGCCATCCAATTGTTAGCTAACAATGTTAGCTAACAAAAATTTGTTTGGACGGCGGAAACAGAATTGTTAGCTAACAGAAATAGTTAGCTAACAATTCGCAGAAACATGATATTGGGCAGGAAATTCAAAGAAAAATTCTGACCAAGATAGTGTTGCTGTGAGTTTATCTGAGCTTGATAATACCCAACTGATACCAAAGCTTTGAAATTCAATTAATAGAATATTTCAAAGCGTTCATTTCTTATAAAAAAAAAAATATAACTATTAATGCCAGCAAGTGAAACAGACACAAAACATTTTATTATTTGGCAAAGTACATTGAATTTAGGCGAAAATTAAAATACCAGTGCTTAAGCTTTCCTAAATTAACTGTTTAGTGCATTTACCTAAATTATCCCATGTATGGAGGAAGTGGATCAACCTAGTAAAAAATATAATTTGATTGCATAAGTGAAATTGTTAGATTTTTGATCATATCAAATTGCTATGACTACGTGACAATATCGTTTTTTTTATATTTTTTTAAACGGAAGAATTGATTTTTTTTTTCAATGAGATTACAAGAAAAGATATTTATAAAAAAATAAAAGGGTAAAGTAAAAAAAATAGCAGCAGTCATCGATTCTAGATCAATATTTTGAGCATAAAAAGTACCCATATTGATTATTTTTGAATATTTTGCTTTAAATTCCCCAACAATTTTCTTCAACAAGCATTCGATTTGTTAGAGAAATCTTCTAACAATGTTAGCTAACAATTTTTAGTTGGACGGCGGAAAAACGATTGTTGGGAAAAATGTTAGCTAACATTTTTCTGTTGGACGGCGGAAAAACCCCTTATAGTAGATTCATAAAAAAAAGGGGGGAAAGTGGTCTACTCAGCCCTCTTCAGAGAGAATCTGTCCAGCCTCCTCACTGACTTTTGAAACGGTGAGAAATCGTCATTTTTGCACCAATAGTACTTCAAAATGGTATATGCAAACAGTAGATAGTAAAAAGTAATATATGTCAAATGAACACCTGATCACCACCCTAGTAGGCTAATCTCACTGGTCAATCTACCATAGTTTTGTGGGAAGCTGTAAAGCTCAGGATAAAGCTTTTAAACTGTAGTAATTCTGATGATAAACTTTTTTTTTCCAATTAAATACCATTTTCAAGGGATCACCCAGACCCTAAATTGGCTCTAGATCTGTTCCTGAAAGCTTTGTCCAACTAGCTTTTCAATTTGAGGAAAAAGACACTAATTTTACTATTTTCCAACAATACACAGCTTTATAGTTGCAAAATGAATAAAAAATAGAGCAATAGTAAGCTGTGATTCCAAATCTCAACAACTATTAAAACAACCTAATCATAACTCTTTTCTTCAACATTTGTATTTCATATGTGACTGTGATACCAAATTTCATTGGTTTTGGTCCTTAAAAATTTTCATATTTGTCCATCCGTTTTTCCCACAAGGTCTGCTTTTTTTTTTCTTTTCTTTTTTTTATGTAGTAGCAGTACTAGCTTTTCACACAAATGAGTAAAAGCAAGACGTGTTGACAAAGAATGAAAAACAGGCATTTTGAGGACAATTGTGACCAATTAAATAAATTCTGGCTTCAAAACACTTTCACAACAACATTAAAGGAAGTTATCTTAATAACATGGTTGTTTTAGCAGGTCTATTTCTCTTGGATAGAGTCACAATTTACAGTTACCAAAAGTAGTTAGAGCTTCCATAGCCTGCAGGTTATAAATTCATATTATTATAGAAACTCTATTTAACCAATAGTAAATATCATGAATTGCAGATTAATTTGCTAGCTTATGCCAATTTCCCACCCTCTAATGACTGGACATGGGTATAGGCTATATATAAACATTGTTCACTTTCTTGGTTGCATTTTTGGTTCCTACTTTTCACCTATAGAGGGTTCCCAACCCCAGCAAAGTTTTGTATACAGTCTCAGATTAATTGTAGCCATTAGGATATTTAACAGTAGTGATTATTATATTTGGAAAGAAAATTGAATTAAAAATGAAATGGTAAATTTATCTTTAAACTAGCAATGTAATAGAACGTTCTTGATACTTACTAAATTGGTTTTTATGGTTACTGTCAGTTTAATTGTATCTCAGCCTCTCTCCCTTAATGCATGGATATGACCCTTGGCTAAACACCAAGTTTGCTGATTTTGTTGGCTTACATTATTTTGCACTTATTCCTTATCAACAATTGGTTTATAACACCAATATAAAAAAAACAACTTTTAACAACATTTGAATTTAGGGTTGCAAGTCAAGTGTTTGTTGCATTGCCCTTATGGTTAATCTATGGTAGGTATATGACAGACATCAGATAGAGGAAAAAAAAAGAAGCATGTCATTTAAATCCCTATTCAATGAACTTCCAAATTAAATTATTATTACTGTTGAAATTGTGCCACAGCCCCTCCTCTGCCTTATGAGGAGATATATAGTTCTTGCCTCCTTGGATATATACAAATCTTGCTTCTTATTTTCTAAAATTGGCTTTACTTGGTATCATGAATGCCAAAGGTATAATATAGGGAACATTATACTGGTCAGTGCATTTTACAAATATAATAGTCACTGACATAATTACATCTCAGTCCCCCCCCCCCCCCTTCTGGGAGCAGATATAGACGTAGGACTAAATACAATTGTTTGGCATTTTTATGAGTTTTTGTTATTTCTTATGCTTATTTCTTTCTATCTGATTTTCTATTTGATCTATTTCTATCTGATTTCTATTTGATCCTTCTTTTCTATCTGATTTCTGCCCTAAGTAGTGTCCTCCTAATTTAGATGGAGGACTAATTTAATAATTTAAAGGCTATGACTCAAACAGGCATGCAAATCTTTACAGTAAAACCCTAAATGAGGGGTTTTTTGTCATCTTAGAAAAATTTTATTAAGAGAACAAAAATTTCAGGATTGAATTAAAAGGCTAAAGCATGCTCTGAAAAAAGGTTTCCAAGCTCCTGTCCCTGTTCCTTTTTTCTTCAATTTTGGTTTGAGTCTACTTTTCTATGATGTTATATTTTAAAAATATAAGTTTAATAGCTTGAGGAGGAATTTAAACCTTACTAGGATTTTCTTTCAGATTTAAGACATATTTTTCAAATTCTTTAAAATCTCAAATCAAGGTTTAGGAAAGTTATGAGGCTCAGAACACTTCTCTTTGATCTTGTGTGCACTTTAGATCTATTTTTTACCTTAAATTACCTTACCTTAATTTGCATGTCCAGCAAAATAAGGTGGTGATGTGCCTCCTGTGGAACATCTTGCTGGTGGTTTGACATGACTAGGCTATGGTTTGGCATCCCAGGTTAGCCTGCACTCTGCAGTGGCCCAGTAGAGAGCAACTCCTTTCTTGAATGCATCTATGGTTTGGGACTGGATAGTGGATTCAGGAAGGCTGTGCCAGTGAGGGACAGTGTGTACAGAGAAGAAGTGTTGGTGCTCATGTCAATGGTAACAGGGGACTTGCAGCTTCTTTGTGTGACATCTTGTCATACTTGAAAGGGATGACGAGAAAACTTGACTAGAGGGGTTGTTTTTGAGCAGATTCCAAGTAGCAATTGCATCTCCTCTCTTCCTTCAATAGACTAGGGTGGGGAGTTTGAGGGAAACAAGGTGTTCCTCATATGTCTTGTCTTGCAACATCGGTATGAGCTTTGTTGCTTGTCTTTGGACACTCTAGAGTGCTTTAACATTCATTTTATAATGGGGTGATCCCCAGGGTCATTCCAAATTCCAAGTGTGGATGTACAATAGCTTTGTACAGTTTATTGACCACACATGGCTTCTTGGTGGTAAAAATTTGTTTTATGAGCCCTAGGGCTTGGTTTGCTTTAGCAACTTGAGCTTGTGTGTGGCTGTGGAACTTGAGTTGGACATGAATAATAACCCCCAGGTCATTCTCTTCACTTTCAGCTTCAAATAGGTCACTTCTAATATGGTAAGGTCAACTAGGATTGCTGTGTCCAAGATGCAAAACTTTGCATTTTGACATGTTGAACTGCAAACCCCACTCAGATGACCATCTAGATAGTTCATCCAGATCTTCTTCATTGTTGAGTGATTGGGGCTAACTTGGGCCTGTCCAAGGCCCTTTTTGAAAGATTCATCTTTATACCAAAGATTTATGCAATTTCATTAAAGGCTAGTGCCTCTTAAAGAGGGAAGAGGTGGAAATGAATACTTCAAAAGACCTTCCTGGGACATAATTTAGCCTCTGAACATATCTCTGAAAGTTTCATTCCTGTAACTCAACTACTTTTCAAAATATTAAAATACCTCTTATCTACAATTTTACTATTCTTTTAATGGTTGCACAAGGTCTGCAAGGTCTGCCCTTTTATATGAAATGGCAAAAAATAGAATAAGAACCTATGCTACTGCATCCAGGGCAACTGACCGTCTGATTTTTTATGATGATGATGATAATGATAATGTTTTATTTACTGCGTCCAGGGCAACCAAGGATTATTTAATCGATTTGATGACTCTCCAATCAGAGAAGACACCAATATTTACCCCAAAGACATCACTTTCACTTGGAATGCTTAACATACAAACACTTGGTAAATGGGGAAAAAGGGAATTAATTTTAAATGAAATTGACTGCTACCATTGAGATATTATTGGATTATCAGAGACCCAACTTCCTTTAAATGGAATAGAAACTATAAACGGGAACACCTCATCACCTCAGGATGAAGCAACAGTGTTCACAGTCAAGGTGTTGCTTTCTACTCTCAAAACGAGCTAAAAAAAAATCTCTACTTGTCATAAATCCACTCTCAGAGAGTATCATTACCGCCCGTTTTAAAGGATCCATCGCTAGCATTCCATCATCCAAATTTATGCCCCCGACTCCTCCTGAATTGACCAAGATACAGAAGACTTCTACGCCCAGCTCCGACACACCCTAGATGAGGTGCCCAAGAAGGATGTTCTGTTCGTCATTGGGGACTTTAAAGCTATTGTCAGACAATCAAATGCAGGTTTCAAAGAAGTAATGGGCAAGTGCAACAAAACCTTATGGGGGAAATGCTCATAGATTTCTGTCATGATAACAAGCTTTTCATTACCAACACAATGTTTCAACATAGAGAACACAGAAAGGTCACATAGAGATCCCCAGACAGCCAAACCTCAAATATGATTGACCTCATACTGGTCCGCAAGCATTGGAAGTCGTCAGTGCTGAATACAGTATCTTTAGCTGGTGGTGATTTTGACTCAGACCATGTTCTAGTCATGTCAGGAGTCTATGTGCACCTCCAAAAACCCCAACCCCCCAAGAAAATCTACCCAAAATACTGTCTCAATCTCCTAAAAAACATCAAAACAAAACAAATATAAAATTGCTCTCTCAAATAAGCTGTCAAGCATCCAACTCACAGGAGTCCCAACCACTGAGGAAGTTGACTGTCTGGCTGATGAAAGCATCACAATCATCAGAGAAACAGGTAATAAAATCTTAGGAGTACAGTCTCACTCTGATAAACCATGGATCACACCCAAAATCATTGATATCTGTGCTGAAAAACGTATTCACACCAACAAACAAGACCAACAAAGCCAGGATGAATACAAGAGGTTAAAACGTCTAGTAGAGAAAAAAATATGGCAGGCTCTGCGCCAATACGTCAACAACAAGTGCCATGAATGCAAAGATGCCTTCAAAAAAAATGACAGCCACTAAATGTACAAAAAAGTACAGGAGCTGTTGAAAAAGAAACCTGCAGCAGCAACAGCACAGATTCTGAGGAGAGGTGGGAACACTGGAAAGAACATTTTTGCCAGAAACTGAACCCCACAATAACCCCTGATCCATCTACCCTACTGTCTTTTCAACTACTGGAGTACCCAGTAGATCCAAGTCCACCACCCTTACAAGAAGAGGTAGTTGCTGCTATACAATCCCTGTAAACAAATAAAGCTCCTGGCCCAGATGGTATACACTCAGAGCTACTTAAGTTGGGCCCAGAAGAACTGGTAGACATCTATCATAAAGTCACAGTAGGCATCTGGGAAACCTTAAATTACCTTAAATCGCACTAGCCAGCGATAAGGACGAATCCTGTAGACGCCAGTCAATGATGATGGTGGCTCAGCTCATCGGGCGCATCCCAAACTGTGCACCATGGCTTGCTGCACCAATCTCTGTCAACAGCTGACTTGAAGGCTTCAGTATTAGGGGACATGACTGCATTCTGGCTCAGGGAAGTCCAGAAGCCAACCACATGGTTGGAGCAAAATGTGTTTTGCAGCCTGGTATTAGCGCGTTTCCGGTCGAGCTGTAGGGGGTGCCCTCTTGTTCTTGACAAACTATCTAACTGGACTAAGTCAGGGATGATATCAGGGTTGCAGATCAATTTGAATGTCATCTATACATCTCCTCGCTTACGTTGGTATGTGAGAGATGGTATTTTGAGCCTCTGGAGTCTGGTAGAATATGGCAAATTTTGAAAACCCCTTATGCAAACCCCTTAGAATTTCCCAAATTCTAATTTTGGTCGGATCAGGCCCTTTAGGAGCTTAGTAATCACTGCTGGAGATCTACTGCAGAATGTTCTCTTTATTATACCGAGAGTTTGGTTGGCTTTGGCTCCTGCAGACTGCATGTGTAAGTTGAATTTGAGCTTGTTATCAACCAAGACTCCCAGATCTTTTTCGCAGTGACTGGTTGTAAGTGGCTGTTTAAAACCACAATTGGATTCCATAAAATACTGGCTGAGAGGGTTGTTTGCTCCAAAGTGTATGACCTTGCATTTCTGGATATTAAATTCTAGTCACCAGGTTTTTGCCCACATTGAGAGTGCGTTAAGATCTGCTTGGATGTCTTTGGTACTTTGGGGGGTCATAAAATGGACCAATTATTTTGAAATCATCAGCATAAAAGCATATCTTATTCTTTATGATTGAAGATGCATCATTAATATAGATCTTGAATTGAGTTGGGCCCAAAACTGTGCCTTGGGGTACTCCGCTTTCTACATCTGCTGATTCTGAGAAGAAAATTGATCCACCATCCCCAAATACTCTTACCACCTGCTTCCTGTTGGTAAGAAATTGCATCGTCCAATTTATGACTTCATCGTGGAGGCCTATTGCATGGAGTTTAGAATTTAGCCTCCTATGACATACTTTATCAAATGCTTTCGCTAAGTCTAATAATATCATATCAACTGGGGATCCCGTGTCCATAAGTTCTGTGACATGCTCGTAAGCATCAATGAGGTTAGTATCAACTGATCAACTGGGGTGGAAGCCATGCTGGCTAGGAGATAGTAGCTTGTTTGCATTTAGGTGTTCAATAATGGCTGAATTAACTATGCCTTCAAGAAGTTTTCCCACTCCCGAGGTGAGACTAATTGGTCGATAGTTGCTGGCTTCATAGTTGCTGGGGAAACAGGCCACTTCCCCATATCTTGGGTGAAAGCCGTGATTATCCCCCTTTACAAAAAGGGTGAAAAAAGCGATTGTAATAACTACAGACCAATTCGCATGACAAGCCAACCGACAAAGATCCTCACGAAAATCCTACTTGACTGACTAAAATTCTTGACAGACCTCACTTTAGAGAAATATCATGCCGGCTTCCGAAGAGATCGATCTACTATAGATCAAATATGTTCCACCTGGCAACTTATGAGAAAAATATAAAAATTGCAAAAGAACTACTCTTACTTTTAATTGACTTTAAACAGGCCTTCAATTTAATATGGCACAATGAGCTTTGGCCCATACTTCTGCATTATGGAGTCCCCAAAAACATGGTAAAGTTGATCAAAGATATGTATTTGAACTTCTGTAGTCAGGTTCAGATGCCTGAGGGATTGACAGAAGAGTTCCAGATGTTAGCAGGTGTTCTTCAGGGTGGCCTCCTATCCCCTCATCTATTCCATCTGTTTCTAAATGCAGCTTTATCACTTGCTAAAACCATAGACAGTGCATCCATTGGAGGAAAACTTGTCAATAAATTAGCATACACAGACAACATTGTGAAAATTAACAGTCATGAATATCTCCTCCAAACAGACACAAACAAGATAGTGTCAGAAACCAAAGCCCTTGAGATGATTGTCAACACAACAAAAACAAAAGTCATGTGGGTATTCAGAGACTCTGCACCCAGAGCCATACTACTAACCATAAAAGGAGACCAAATTGAAAATGCAGAATCTTTTGTCTGCCTTGTCAGTCTTTTAAACTCTAACAATGACTGCTCAAAATTGATTAGATGCAGACTGGGCCTTGCAACCAGCAGCTTCAAGAGCCTATCATCAAATTGGAAAAGTAAATTACTATCAAAATCATTGAAAGTCCAGCTCTTTAACTGTCTCATAATCGCCATTACTATGTATGCAAGTGAAACATAGTCAATTAAAACTGATGACAAAAGGTAAATTTCTGCATTTGAAACAAAATGTTGCTGTTGCATAGCAGGGATCATCTACATCAGCCGAGTATCCAATGAAGACCTCTGTAAACTCCTTCACTGCTCATACACTATCATGGACCAAACTAGAAGTCAGCAACTCTGCTGGCTTGGTCATATCCAATAAATGTCATCAAATCAACTCCCCAAAATCATGTTTGAAGGACAACTACATGGCACATGACCTTGTGGCCAACCTCACAAGAGATGGTACAACAACTTCAATGGCCAGAACCTTTCCCAACTCCTGTGTCTTGCACCAGATAGAACCAAATACCATTGCCATATTCAACAACTAGTGAGAAGAGAAGAAGCCCCAATACAGACATGAAGGCCAGATGGGATATAAGTCAAGTAAGTCAAGTCACAACCTAGGCTATTTATTTCCAAGTTAAATTTTAGGGGGTAATGACCATTTAATGACCAGGACTATAACTATTTCAAGGGAACACTAACAAAATCTGAAAACTACTTTAAAACAATCATACTTATCCCACTTTTAAAAGTATATTGCTAAAAATTAACCCCCTCCCCACCATGATATATAAATATAGGCTACAGCATTTTTTAATTTTCTTTTTTTCTTTACTCCAATTTCATTTTCATATTATTATGGGTTATAAATAAACTTACTTACTTACTTATTAGGATGGAGGGGAAATTTTCACAGTAGTAATTTGTAATATTGTATAATTTGTAATATATAGTAAGTAGTAATATTGTTGATTTGGGAATCAAATGGTATTGCTCTTTTGTTATCTTAGTTTTTCCTGGTTATTGAAAATTCTGGTGAACAGTTACTATTTTCTACACCTGGAAAATAATGAGGGACATGGTGTCACCTTTAAGGGCTCAAAAATGAACTTGCAAAGGAAGAAAAGGTAAAGTTCTAGTTTAGTAGCTTCTTGGTATATTGGAAAGTAGTTGAGTTAGGCAGATAAAACAATCAGCACACTTTATAGATCTATAACTATATAAGTTTTGACAACAAACATTTTACCTGAAATTTTGGTTTTCAATCTCTTTTTCTTTGGCTCTAGTTTTTTTTTTAATGTAATTCCTATAATTTTTGTGGAATTTTAAGCCACATCAAGGGTTTTTTGGTACTTATCTGTTATAGCAACAACACTCAAGAGGTGAAGCTAGGTTAATCCTAATGAAAAATGTTCTTCTAATGATCAACTTTGAATATAACTTTACCATGAACTGTTTGATTGCTTCAAAAATCAAATATCTTTGAAAAGACTGCAGTATGAAAAGACATCAAAAATGCATTTTTTAGTTCAACAATTTATTCTGTTTTAAAAAAAATTTGTTTTAGTTACAAAAGGTTTTTAACCCCATTAATTTCCTTTAAAATGAGCCATTGAACAACACTTTACAATGTTCTTGTGCCAAGCTATCTGTGGAAAAGAAGAAAAAAAAGATTCTGTTTAGGCAGAATGCTGTAGAATGCCATGCAGGGATGGGGGTATAATTCATTTCCGACAAAAATTATTATCATATTTGAAAAGAGCATAAAAAAGGCATCAAGTGGTGTATTCACTTTATTTGTAAGTCAATAATGTGATTTGGTAAAAATTTACCAAAATCCCTTCCCAGGACATACTTTGGTAAATTTTTTGCTATTCATATTATTACCTTAAATTACCTTAAATAGCATCTTCTAGCAACTAAGGTTGCAGGAACCTGTAGATGTCGCCAGGTAGTATTGACAGGAGTTCGTTGCACAATTCATTAATGGATCATCATATCCTACACGTATACAGGACAGTTGAATATCACACACTAATAGACCCTGGTGGTGGATGCAGGCTCATCCCACTGCGTCCTCCATGGCTTGGTCCTCCAGTCATGGTCAACGCCAGTCTTGAAGCTGTTAACTGAAGCTGCGGAAACAGTTGAATCGCTCAGTGAATTCCACAACGGAACAACGCGATTGGTGAAGAAGTTGTATTTCTCACACTTTCTGCTGAATCTTTGGCGGAGTTTTATGGGGTTACCTCGCGCTCTGCTAGACTGGTCCTGTTCGAGAATGGGCTTGATAACACTGCTGTTCATCAACTTATATGCCAAAATTACGTCCCCCCTTTTTCTACGGTAGGTCAGAGTTTGCAAATCAAGCTTTTCTAGGCGTTGCTCATATGGGATTTGTTGGTTGGCAAATGGGAGCCTAGTAGCTCTTCTCTGGACTTTTTCAAGCAACTCTGCATCGCATTTGAAGTGGGGGTTTGCAACTGCCATCCCAAACTCAAGATGAGGGCGGACAAGGGCTGTGTAAAGCTTCTTAATGACCCTGGGGTGGCGACTAGTCACTGATCGCTTGATTAGGCCTAGGATCTTGTTTGCCTTTGCGGCTTGAGTTCGGCAGTGACTATGGAACTTCAGCTTATTATCTATGATTACCCCGAGATCACGTTCTTCCTCTGCGCTTTGGATGGGTGTTATAGCACCAGTAGAGTCCAACATATGGTAGCTATGGCAAGGGTTGTTCAGTCCAAGATGTAAAACTTTACATTTGCTTGGGTTAAACTCTAGTGTCCAAGTTGAGGCCCATTGGCAGAGGTTTGTTAAGTCTTGTTGCAGGGCATTGCAGTCTTCGTCAGAAGCGGCAGGTCCAAAGAGTTTGGAATCGTCTGCATATAGTTCCAGCAGATTCTGGACAACCTCAGGAGCATCGTTAATGTAGAGGTTGAATAAAGTCGGGCCCAACTTAGTTCCCTGTGGCACACCACTTCTGACATTTACTGGTGCCGAGTACACGAGGTTTCCGTTGTGGTCGTAGACTGCAGCAATCTGGATTCTATCAGACAAAAAGCTATGGATCCACTGGGCTACGTCTACATCAATGTGATATGCTGACAGTTTAATCATCAGGTACCGGTGGGACATTTTATCGAAGGCTTTTGCCTGGTCCAGTAGGAACACGTCTACAGGGGATCCCGATTCGATAACCTCAGTGATTGATTCATAAGCTTGGATCAGGTTCGTTTCAATGGACATTCCTTTTCTAAAGCCATGTTGGCCGCTGTAAAGGAGACCATTCCTTGTCATGTGAGCTATAACGGCATCATTGACACTTCCTTCAATCAGCTTAGCAACGACTGAGGTAAGGCTTATGGGCCGGTAGTTCTCTGGCTGGCTTCTGGAACCTTTCTTAAATATTGGAGTTATTGTTGCTGTACGCCAATCAGGTGGTAGTTTCTTTGTCTTCAAAGACAGATTATACAAGGAGCAGAGCGGTTCGGTGACTATATCAGAGATTTCTTTGAGCAGCCTGGGATGGATGCCGTCTGGTCCTTTGGCTTTGTTAGGGTCCAGCTTTGATAGTCTTTTCTTAACCTCTTCAGTCGTGATGATGAGTTTCGGCATAAGATGTTTGATATGTCTGGGGTCAGGACATGAGGGTTCAGCTGATGAGTCTGAGGAGAAGTTCGAAGCGAAGGTAGTGTTAAGCAAATTTGCTATAGCTTCTGGGTCTTCCAACTTTTTCCCTTCAGCGTTGAATAAGAATGGTATTGATCGCCTGTTCTTATCTTTCTTGGACACATACCTCCAAAATCGTTTAGGGTTTTCCTTTATACTAAAGGCTATCTTCTCCTCATATTCTGCCATAAAATGCCTAGTTAGATGTCTCAACTTATTCCTGGCTCTGGCATAATGCTCCCAGTGTCGTGTGCATACACACTTCTTGTACTTCGAAAGTGCCTTTTTCTTCCTGTTCATGGCTCTTTTAATGGGTCGATCTATGTGAGGCAGTGTTCTAGGTGCCTTGACAAAAGACGTTGAAGTACAAAGCTGCTCAACATGGAGGACGGCGTTCTTGAAATTTAGCCAGGCTTGCTCTATATCATCACTGTTAGTCACTTGATCCCATGCAACCGCCTGTAGTATTTCCCTGATCCTGCTGTAGTCGGTATACGTTCGTTTGGTGCAGTTGTTTGGTGGTTGACTTATTAGCAAGTCATGGGAAATACAGAGGTGATCGCTAGCGCCAATGGGGGGCAGGTAATCAGTATTCACTAGCAGTCCTGGGTTGTTAGTGATTGTCAAGTCTAGTAGAGATGGTATCTGGTTGTTTTTGTAACGGGTTGGCTGATCAATTAATTGGTACAGATTATTGTTGCCTAAATATTCCACAAACGGGTTAGTTGCAGTTGAACTTTGATGGTAACCTGCTCCATCCACCCACAAAATATCAGGCATATTTAGATCTCCAATTAAAATAAAATCTTGGTTACAATGCTTAGATGCATGATCAGCTAATTGAGTAAGAGCCCCATAAGAGGCAGCGGCATCTGGGCTGCTTGGGCTTCTATAAACGCATCCTATTAGAAGTGGCTTCCCCCCAATAACAATATTAACAAAAACACTCTCAACCCATGGGGACTAATCATGATTCAAAGTCAAATCTCTGACCTGTAATACATCCTTCACATAAACAGCAACGCCTCTTCTGGGGTGAGTTGAGAGATTCGAGAACAGGCGATATCCGGGGATCATGATATGATCATCTTCCAGTGGGGTAGTAGAGTTCTTGGGGGTCAGCTCGCAGATACACAACACATCATATTCTTCAGCAGTAGTTGTAAGTTTTAGTTCAGGAAGCTTATTTGTCACTGTATCAATGTTCGTGTAAAAAAGCTTCAATAATTTCTTTTGACTAGTCTGTGGAGGTTTACTATAATGTATCACTTTTGGCAAACTATTGAAACTAATGTCTGATGAGCTAGGGCTCGAGCATTAATGGAAAGCACAACTATTATTGCCACTCTTAAATGAATCACTATCATCGACACTACTACAACTGTGGAAACTATTTACATATGGGCTATCCTCAGCAGGCAGTGGGCACATTAGTGCTCCGTCGCTGCCCCGTTTTTTGAAGTTTGGATTTGTTTTCGTTTCTCCCTTTCCGCCTGACTTATGAATTAAGTAAACATACCACTTGATGTCTTTTTTATGCTCTTTCTATATATAATAATCATTTTTGTCAGAAATGAATTTTACCCCACCCCTTTATATACCAATTCAGGGTACATATTTGCACATTAGGGGGGTTGGGGGTAGGGGGAAGTTTAAACTTACCTGTCATTTACATAAGAAATCAAATTTACCCCCCCCCCCCTAATGTGCTGCAAATATATATCCTGAATTGGTAGGCTATATATAGGGGTGGGGGTAAAATTCATTTCTGACAAAAATTATAATTATATTTGGAAAGAGCAGAAAAAAGGCATCAAGTGGTATTTTACTTTATTTGTAAGTCAATAATATGAATAACAAAAAAATTACCCATATTTTAGCCTGTAGACCCATCCCTGAAAGTTGCATCTTCCTAACCTAACTCCTTTCCAAGATAGTTAAAAGCCAAAGTAGAATTTTACCTGTGTTAGCTACATAGGCCTATATTCAGCAATATTATGAAGTAAGAATTGTTTTTGGTAAAATTCTACTTTAGCTACTTTTGGCAATTTTGGAATGGGGTTGGGTTAGGAAAATGAAACTTTTAGGGATGGGTCTACAGGCAAAAGTAGCCTATGTCCCAAGAAGGTATTTTGAAGTAGGGTAAAAGACGAGTATCCAATTGAGCAAAATTTTGTAAAACTTAAAACCTCATATCTTGTTATCAAATTAGAGTTGAAAAGGTTTGTATAGGCCAATGAATAGCTGAAAATCTAAGCTATGCAACAACATGGTTATTATTAAAATTATTTAAGATCATTCACTGAAAATGATTAGTTTATTGACTTACCTAGAAAGACCTCTTTTTGGAAATAGGCCTACCAATTATCCTATTTTGATGTAAATATCTTTTTAGTGTTTCAGTATTATTCAAATATTAATAGAAAGCTGATTGTCTTCTGATTCTAAAAATCTAACTTTTATTTCTTGATTTTTTTTTTTCTATAAATCACAAATATTAAATAGATTTTTTTTTCATTTCACTTGCTTGTCAAAACAGAGACCACACATTAGATTTATAATGACAGATTACTCCCACTGGACTGGCTTGAGTGAAAGATGATTGGGTCTACACTTGCATTGTGTCATACTGTAGTAAAAAAGGGGCAGTCCAAAAACCCATTGCTATTTTTCCAAAATGCCAAAGAAAAGTGGTCTTTCCCAAAAAGAGGTCTTTTACCCTACCTACCTCTACTCCTTCTCTCTCTAGAAGGTCCTAAAATTTGCCTACATGATGGGTCTATACCTAGGCCTATTGACAATTTGACAAAACAACATTTATCTTATTTTTCAGATATCAGTTTCTTTTCTCTGGCTTTAGTTCTGAAAATGCAATTCCTGTTATTTGAGTAGAATTTTAAGCCATATCAATGTTTTTTTTCCGAAATTTAGGAAATATATTTGCATATCTTTAACACCTTATAAATTGGGATTGAGCAAAGTTGTGAAGCTGAAAACAATTTTGTTGTAGGCTAGGCTACTTCATTTAAGCAGAAGATCTATTTTGCAGGGTTTCACTTTTATAACACACATATTACTAAATGTCATCAAAGGTTAGGGTCCCCTAGAGAAAGATAGAGTGGAGGTGGGTACTTCAAAATACCTTCCTGGGGACTTACTTTAACCTATAGATCCCAGACCAGAAAATTTCATTTTCCAAACCTAACCCCTTTCCAAGATAGCCAAAAGTAGCTAAAGTAGAATTTTACCTTGTTTTCTTCTCACTAGCCCCTAATCTACTTGTCCTTATTTCACTCCAAGCTGTGATTTAAGGTAATTTTAAGGTAATTTAAGCCAAGCTTAGACTACTTGGCCAATGTAAAGCCAGTGGCCCTTTAAGCCTAACCTAGGCCTATTTAAACTTAGGATACATTCTCAAACATTTTTATAAATACTTCTCATACCCTTAACCTTCTCACTTTTCCATCCCTGGCAGCATTAAAGACCATAGTTTTAAATTCCATTTTCTTTCATGTTTTATCACTTCAAAATATCTTCTAGTTCTTCTACTTTGTTTACTTATTCAGATTTTTCTCTATCATTTGCTTCTTCGAAGCAGCCCTGCCTAAACAGCGATATGGATTCAATGTTTGTGCCCTTCCCAGGTTCTTTTTAGTCCCCCCCCCCTCAATGTCAAACGTAAAGATAACAAATACTACTATGGATGAAGAGGTAAATCATAAAAGGAACGGATATCAAAACCAATAATCAAGTCAGACTTAAAACAAAAAGAAATCAAAATAAATAGGACTAGGGCTACCCCCCCCCCCCAAAAAAAACAAATACAAAGGTAAGAGTGTCATTTATACTTTACTAGAAGCGATTTGTATTTCGTACAGTCTGCATTTTATTTTTCATAGCTAGAACAAAATAGTAGTATAAGGCTGGGTAAGAGCTACTATAAGTAAGAGTAGGTCTACCTCCCCCCCCCCTCCTCTCTCTCTCCCCCCCCCCTCTCTCTCTCTCTCTCTCTCTCTCTCTTTCTTGAACCGTATAAAACGGTTGGATCTCCTTTGAACTTTACTGAAAATGATATTTGTTTTAAACAGTTTTATTTTTATTTGTCACAATATCAACAAATGAAAATCGCGATATCACTCAAGTTTACAGATAAGAAATCTTAAAAAAAAACAATTTTTGACTTTCAATTCAATTTAAAATTTTAGAAGGAATCTTTGTTTGTCAAAACATTTTTTATTGTTTTTCAAAAGCTTTTGAAATAAACATTAGTAACTATTGAAGCATTCAGTTTAGTTTGTTTAAGCAATATTCTGAACTGAAGAACCAATAAATTATTCAACAATTAGTTTCAATGCATTTGAAAGGAATATGTTTAAAAGAAAGAAAGTATGGACAAACTTTAGTTCATTTCAGATTAATGAAATAAGATTGAATTTCAAATCGTTCTGCAAGTCGCTCCCAAAATGTTACTGATAGGCTAGTTCAACAGCCTGGGTCCGTACATTGTCTTCGATTTACCTGAGCATGGATAAATTTCAAGCCCCACTGGAGCTAATAGTGCAAAGCTTCTTAGTGACAACATCTCCTTCCTTTCCTTGGCCCGTTTTTGGGCCCCATTTCATGGGAACCAATATTTATTTTGGTTTTTCCTCTACATTGGGATCGCCTTAGTCTAAAGACTAAATGATATAAGTTTCGGGTCTACCGCGAAAAAATGTTTGTTGGCCCTTTTCAGGAACCCGTTTTTGAAGGCTCCGTGTCCCAAAAAAATTTTCTACCTATTAGATTCTTCTTGCCTTAAGAATTACGGCAATACATTTTAAACTGATCAGGGATAATAGTTGTTTGGGCCATTTCTGGGCCTCCAAAAACCCACCTTCTCCGACATATATGTACTCCCCTTGGCCCAGGGGACAACCCCTAAATATTTTTAACCAATTGGACCCCACGATCAAACAAGCTCTCTTTTTTTCACTACAAAACCTTATTGTCATTAATTGGAAATTTTAATGTTTTATAGCCCCGTCCCAGAGACTATGTGGGTTTTGTCATCCCAGGGGCAATACTTACTTGAACTTTTGATGACTTTGACAAAACAACTTTCTCTAAATTCTGATCCAATATTGAGGGTGCTGCAGGGGTCCGTGTAGTGAAAAGTAGCCTGAGAAAAGGGTTGATTGCCCTCCAATTACTTTCGGTCCTTAAAAATGGCGCTAGCACTTTCATTTACAAATCAAATGAGCTCCCTCCCTAGACACCATTGTGAACCTTCCTTGAAACTCATGATATGTCCGATAGCCGTTCTTCTTCAACTCCCAATTTTTTAATAGAAATATAGCATGGTGTAACTTGTTAAAACCAGTATCGTGCAAGGAATTAAATTGATCTGTTTGGAGGTTCAAACTGGACCAGTTTATATCTCGAGGCCCTTATTCACCCCTTCTTCTTGAATTTGGTTCAGAAAGGTAAACAAATTAAATCAAACGATTCACGGTAGCGAACTATGAGTAAGGAACGACTCGTGGTCAAATTTCTTCAGTATATAATTACATCTATGGAACTCTATGGCTCATTTTTCAGTTTCACTGTTATTTTCGTTTGATTTGGGGAAATTGGTATCAACTTTGTCCCCCCAGGTTTTAGACGAAATTGAGCCACTGGTAAGCTGCATACGTTCTGCTCCAAAATTCTCCGCTTTTTAGTATTCAAATTTTCCAGAAAGTTTGTCTGCCAAGCACCCTTAAAGTGTCATTGAGGGAAATTGTACAAATTAAACGTCGAAAAAAAAATTATACATTTAAGCAAGGCCGTACCCATGATTTTTTTTTTCGGAAGGGGATTTTACTCAAAGATTTTTTTTTGGAGGGGGTACACAAAAAACCTAAAAAAAACGCATACAAAATTTGTTTATATCCATTTTTGTTACGTTTTTACGAGTCAAACAAACATTTCTGGGGGGGGGGGGGGGGCGGTCAAACCCCCCTACCCCCCCCCCCCCCTCTGGGTACGGCCCTGCATTGAAGTTTTTCTCTAATTTCAACATGTTAAATCAGTCACAAGTGGGACTCAAATCAAAGAGCATGGTTAACTTGTAAGAGTGGAAACTGGCACCAGTGTTGACGAAAATCACCATTGTCATCGACTATTTGGTCTTTTTCATTGCAATGATATGGCAAAATTAACCTATCGCTGGGCTCCCATGGCGTCATCAAATTTAATCAAGTTTTTCATGAGCTTGCACACCATAAAGTTTGTCCTGCTTACCACAAGAATTCCATTTTTTTGACTTTACAGCAATTTTTCATAGCAAATAACCGAATTAATATGACATGGAGATGAGAAAACAATCTTCTTCAGTATTTTTTTCCTTTGAATACGTTAGTCTTAGATCAAAAGATTTTTGTCTTTAACCCCTACTTTTACCAGGCTAAAGATTTAAATAAATATGCACTATTATATATGTAGACACTTATTTGCGCATTACGAGATTATTTGAAATTACTCAAAAGTCCTCCGCTATTGGCTAAATTTTGCTTTCTTTCTTGAAAAAGTTACACCAAGTTAAACTCTTTTTTCGGATAGCAATAAAGCCATCAAAGTCCAGCGAGGAAAATGCTTTATTAGCTTTGTGGACGTATTTATTAACTTTATTGACGCCATTCTTGAGAAAATACTAAGAAACGCAAATACTAGATGGCGTTGGTGATTTTAATGACACTAGTTTCCACATTTGTAAGTTGCTCATTCTCTTTGACCAAGAAGACAAACGCCTACTTCCCAACGTCATATTTATTGGTCAAAAAAATCAAATGTAAGATGGTGTCTTAGGAAAAAAACTCTCAAATAAAGAGAGCAATTAAATTGCCTGCAAAATGAAACAAATTAATTAAATTTTAAACGACAAGGATTCCTCGCAAAAGGATCAATTTATTTAATCAATAATATATTTAATTATTATGCATTTCATACTAAAAATAAACCAAACTTAAAACCAAAATTACAAAAAGATTTATTGCTTTCGTAGATTGTAACATATTTGTAGACTTGTCTTTATGCAATTTCCTACGCTTTAGAATAGTTAACAGAAGGAGTAGAGATAATCAAGAATCATCCTGCCTGCATAGATACCACGTTTTGATTTTACAAAGGCAATTTAAAATGTACCTCTTTCAAAACAGGACAATTCTCCCTCTCAACTTAAATCTCTTATAGATTCAGACATTTAAAAACAGAAATAAATAGCAAAAGAAAATAGAATCATAGAATCATAGAATCATTTTAATGAAAAACAGCTGTCATAGACACATTAAAAAAAATGCACTAAAAGGCGCTGTTTTTTACATGAAAACTTTTTTACATAAAAACACTTCTCTACATTTTATTAAAAGCACTTGTAAAAAAAGGAACAAAGGAGTTACTAAGTCTGTTTGTGCGGCACGAGACGGGCATAAGTTTGCTTTTGTTTCTGGCATTTGCGCGGACAGGCATTTCAGGTGGTAATATTGTCCTATGTACAGGACTAGACAATAAAAACTGGCCAAAACGAATCATCAGCTGAAAACGGCGATCGCGAAGGCTTGGTATTTCAAGTGACTTCAGAGCGGAGCTATAATCTACATATTTGTCGCAAAGAATGATCTTTACAGCTCGTTTCTGGATCCCCTCCAAATCATCACTTAAGTAATCTATGTGATGAGCTTGTGGGCCCCAGAAGGGACACGCATATTCAAGGATGGGTTGAATAAAAGTGAGGTATGCTGTTTTCAGCTGATACACTGGAAAACCTAGGCGGCGCATCGCCACCAGTGTCTGCATAGTATAATGTCCCTTCTTAACCAGCTCTTGTACATGAATAGAGAACGAACAGTCCACACTAAAGGTGACGCCCAAGATAGTCGCACACGAAGCAGAAGGGAACAAAGTCGCGGGGCAGGTAAAATCGCGTTTAAGTGGGTTGAACCTCAAAACCTTTGATTTATTCTCATTAATTTGAAGACTGTTCGCAGTACACTGTGATTTAAACTGATCGAAAAAATTTGGGTTGAACTGGGCTACAGCTTGCGAATCCTTTACGTGGTATTTAAGAAGCGCAGACAAATCATCGACGAATTTAAAACGATCGTCAAAACAAAATTTAAACTCAACTATCCAGCTTTCAAATTGACCCTCTTTATTTTTTTGTCCTGTTCAACTAAATAAAATGAACAGGTTAAAAAAATTTCGTCACAAGAGAATCTTATCAAATAGTTTGTGATAAAAACTGGAAATATGAATTGACTTGGGCCAATATTCACCAAAACTGAAAATGGGATTCTCATGACAATTGCTACACCAGCAGTATTTACTTTTTATGCTGATTCTAAATATATAAAATTCTTTCAGTGTATTGTTATCCACCCAAAACCAAAATATGAGAAAATTTGCGTAATTTTTGAAAAAAATTGGAAACACCCCCAAAAAAGCAAGTGATCTTATTGACAATCCTTTTAGTAGATACATAATTTCAGAGAACCCTACCGTAGAGGTTTCAAGCTCCAATCTTCAAAATGTGGAATGTCACATTTTTTTTCAGAAGAAACATCATCGATGCATGTTTACCTGTTTTGTTTTTTTCCCAGAGGTGACTGTATCAAACCGAAGGTCCAAGATAATTGGGAGGGAGCTCATTCAAACGTAAATTTAAAGCTGTATTTGAAATCACCATACAGATTGGGCCAGGGAAAAATCTTATTTTCAGCCATTTTAGGGCACTAAACTACAAATTTACCCCCAAAGAGGACGAATTTGCAATCAATTTAAAATTCTGAGAAGCTAATTGTTTATCTTTTCCGTATCTTTATCTTTTAATGTTTATTTTATATTTTTTAATTATCAATTAGAATTCCTCCTATTCTGGCTCCATATTCGACGGGAGAGGATCCCATATCAGGGAGAGGATGGCATGCAGAAATAGGTTAAACAAGTGTGGCGAGTGAGTGCATCCTTGCAGGACTCCGGAAGTTGTTGTGAATTCACCAGAGAGCCCACCCACCAGTGGTCAGTATTTGACTTTTGAATTGGTTGTACATGTCCTCAGTGATTCTGACTATTTCATCTGGGACACCGTAGTGTCTTAGAATATGTCACAAGCCTTTCCTCCATATTAGGTCAAAGGCCTGTCGGAAGTCAATAAAGAGCTGATAGAGGTCTCTGTTAAACTCGATGAACCGTTCCATCATCTGACGCACAGTAAAGATTTGGTCAATAGTTGATCGTTTCGATCAAAAGCCAGCTTGATACTCGCCAAGAACAGAGGCGGTGATTGCTTGAATTCTGCGAAGCAGGATCTTAGTCAGGATTCTGGTTTGGTGGCTTGTGAGGCTGATGGGCCGGTAGTTGTCACATTCTTTCTTCGACCCTTTTTTGTGTATTGGGACTGTTGCTGCCTTGCACCACTGCTACGGGACGTGTCCAGTAGACCAGGTGGCTGGTACAATACTGTGGTATTGGTCGACAACATCTTCTGAACCAACATTTATCAGTTCAGCAGTGACACCGTCTGGCCCCGCAGCTTTACCTCGCTTTAGGGATTCTGTGACCGCTTTGGTCTCGCTTCTAAGTGGAGGTGGAGGGGGGCTCGATCTATGATTGGGAAGGAGTTTGGGACATTTGGTTCGGTCATTACTTCAGGGTTCAGTTTCTCCTCAAAGTATTTCTTCCATCGTTCGAGCTTCATCTTGGCATCATTGATGTCGTTCCCCTGCTTGTCTAGGATTACGGGCGTTGAGGGATCTTTTTTGGAGGATAGCTCCCTGACTGTTTTGAAGACCTTGTGGCTGTTGCCTTTTATGAACTGGGTTTCACAGTCCTTGCACTTTTTCGGCGATATGGTTGCGGAATACCTTCCTGATTTCACGCTCAACTTTCCGTTTGACATGTTTGTAGGTATCTCGGTTGTTTTGGTCAGATTTGTTGTTATGTAGGCGTTTCTGGCCACATAATCGAATTATTTCTTCAGTGATCCAAGGCTTTTTGTCTTTGGCTTTTCTACCAAGGATGTCGCTTGCAGTTTCGAGGATTACAGAGGTAGCATATTCATCCAAGCGATCGATCTCTTCGGAAGTTGCGAGCGGAGTGGATGTACTCAGGATGTCATGGAATTTTGTAGACAGGCTAGAGTTGTATGTAGCCTTTTGGAGGGGAGTGAGGAGATTTCCCGGTGGAAATCTCCACCGGAGAGTGAGACAGTGTCCATTACAGATGACTTCCAACGTCCGTATATCAGGACGTAGTTGATCATATTTTCGGTGACTCCATCATGGGATCTCCATGTTACCTTTCGGCGGTGTCTGTGCTTAAAGGCGGTATTGATGATGTAGAGTTCATTCTCCCTGCAGAAGTCAATAAGCCGTTCTCCCCTTGCATTAAGACGGACATGTCCCTGTGGGCCCATGACATCTTCTTGACCAGCATGACAACTGCCAACTATCGCATCAAAATTGTTCAACACGATAAATATATCATTGTTGGGGATTGGTCAGTGACGCTTTGTAGCTGGAAGTAGAATTTGTCGCACTCCTCTTCACTTCGGGCTGAATCCGGGGCATATATCTGGACGACTGAGAGGTTTTTGATGGGCCCTTTCAAGCGAATGGTCGCTATTCTTTCCAATACAGGAGTAAAGGTCATTAATGACCTTTTGGCGGCTGGAGAGAGGATGAAGTCGACACCCTGCCAATGAACACCATCAGTACGTCCCGACAGTAGGAAAGTGGTTCCAAGGATATTTTCATCTCCGATTTGACGAAGGTGCGTTTCAGACATCGACTATATCCCACTTGTATTTATCAATCTCTTTCAACACCAGATCAATTTTGCCAGGTTTAGCTGAAGTCCGGGTATTTAGTGTACCAATATTGAGAGTGTTTTTTGCCGATATTAAACTCTCCTCCCGTCTGGGAGTCGTCCTAGGCCTATGATGGTTGTCGGCTTCCCCGTACGCGGTAGCAAATTCATCATCACTATTCACATTCCTTATTAGCATCAAATCGCAAAGGTCATCTGTTTCCCCGGACGCGGTAGCACTTCCACTTTGATTTTTTGATCATGTGTTCAATTGTTCATATTTTAAAAAGACATGGTTTCTTGGCTGATTCATTGACGGCGGCAAGTCACTCCTCTGCGTTAACTTACAGAGGCCGTTGTAGAATTCTGGATCTTCCGCCCTTTCACAGTTGTCCTCCTGGAGAGGATCCTCCCACGATGGTATCCTGCAGTACCATACAATTTAAGCCATTGCTGGAAGAAGGTTCGTAACTAGCGGTACGTGTCGACACGCCGGTGGGCTCTGCTCAGTGTGCGTCAGAGGGGCCTTCTTCCTCCTCCGCCTGTATTTAAGACCCCTGGGCGAGGGTACTCCAGGTTCAATTATGGACCCCCAGGGGCTAGGTCCCCCCTTGGTCCGCGTCTTTCTTTATGGAGGTACCCTACATATCTGTAGGACGTTCCCCTATACGCCACCTAGGGATACAATGAGTGGCCTGGGTGGCAATGTTTCCAAACCAAGCCGTAAAAAACAATATGTGAAACCAAATTTGGTAAACACGATAATGCTTTTCGCACTTAAAAATTCAAAGATGTTGCAGAAACTGCAAATAAATTATTTAAAGAAATGTCTTTTGTTTTCCAGTACGCAATATTCCGTATACATCTCCATGCAGTAGTCTAATTCTTTATCTTGTGTATACCGATCCTCAAACTAGCCAAGGGTGAAACAATGGTGGTTTCAACCTGTCTTTGTTACATTTGAATATGTTGTATCCATTTCTTTTATTGGTTTCTGAAGTGAAACAATAAATTTAGTATTTATACTTTGTGTGATACAAGTCAACCATTTAAAGTTAAACGTTTGGAATAAGTATTTGGGAAGGATAAATATGGCAAAATAGGATATTAGGTCTTTAAAAAGATGCTATTATAGGTAAGTCAACAGCTAATAATTTAATGGGTTGAATAATTTCAATAATAAGCAAATTAATACCTAGCTTAGAGTTTAGCTATTCCATGACAGATACACTTCTTTACAATTCCTATTTGTTAACGAGATATTAGGGTTAGCTGACATTCACTCATCCAATCACTGGATTCTTACCCAGCTGATGGTTGTGTTTTTTTTTCTGCTACAGCGATCGGGAAAGTTTACAGTTTCTACAGCTCCATTCACTCGTTTTCTGATGATCTTTAATACACACGCTTTAAATTGGTGGGAGCTAGTAAAAAAAAAAAAAAAAAAAAAAAAAAAAAAAAAAAAAAAACACAAACAAACGTCATTAATAACTGAAGTTTTAGCTATACATTGATGTTTATTTTTTTTTTAAATGTTGAGGTTATACACTTGAAATTACAGTAGTTGTTAGTTGACTCACCTTTTTGGTATCAATAACATCTTTTTGGAAAGACATATTACTATATTTATATATATTACTATATCTATTCATTCATATTTCAATGGAATTCTTTTTTTTCTTCTGATTCCAAAAATATCACCTTTTTCATGGTAATTTCATCATGTAGGCAAAACACAAGTGTCAAACTTAATTTTTGCCAGGAAAAACCCCGATTATACACGATGTATTAAAATATAATTTTCTATTGAAAGATCACCCTGTGATCTTTAACGGGTTGTAAAACACCCGCATTTTTGGGCGTTATAATTGCTATGTAAACAGAAAAAGCTTAGTCGAAATACCGAATTAGTTTCCGCTTATTTATTTTCAAGTTTCAGTGTGGCAACAAAGAAAAAACTTTGCACAGTAACATCTTAATAATTTGTACCAACCAACAGAAAAATCATAAAAAATCCCGGTTTTCAGCTATGAAAACCCGGTATCTTCAACCTAAGTTGAAGAGGGCGAAAAATGTTTTATGTCCTTGATACTTTAAAATTATGTCACTCACTCAATTGGTCCAATCTGTTTCCTTGTATCTTTTTTTGTTTGTCTCCATGCTTAGAAATTTCGTTTTTCCAAAGTAAGTTTTTTCTTTTTCTTCACTTCAGGAAAAATTGCTGATTGGAACTTTTGATTGGAAAACCTTTATCATGCAAGTTTACTTTCTCCAGGCACACAACTTCAACAAATTTGTGTCTTTTATAAGTCGATATGACCAATTCCCCTTTCTACTCTTTTTTTAGGTTGTAATATCAACGATTTTAACTAGAGTATTGGGAACTTACAAGAATGCAAACTATTGACAAAAAAAAAAAAAAATCACCATCGCCATCTCCCATTCGGGGTTTCTAAGCATTTTTGTTTGCGTAACAATAAGACAAAATTACTTTAGCAAGAGATGTCTGATCTCAGTTTCCGAAAAATATAATTACGATTACGAAGCTTGAACAAAATGTGAAGAAAGGCTAAATACTAGAAAACACTGTTGTTTTTAAGACACCAGTTTTCACTCTTGTCAGTTAATCATACTCTTTGGGTTTTAACTATTGATTCTTAATTTTCATGAAAATATTTCAAAAATACGAGTTAACCAAAAAGTGAAAAAAAGGAGATTGAATCAATCGCTAAACATTTTTTAAAAGCCAATCTGGGATGTGTGTTCTAAAATGTACTACAAAATATTCTTCATGCCTAAGGAGACTAAAAACTAACTGACCATTCTTTGTCCTATGATTTGTATGGTAGATCAATATCAACACTAGTACTGAATCTTGAATTAGCATTTCTCTGCTTCCCTGTTTTATACACTTGGTCATATTGGCCTCTGAACGATTCATGCTACTATTATTACTGGCAACTCATCGTAGTGCCAGGCCACCAGAGACCATCATAGCTGTGCAGGATCCTCATCTATACCAATCTATTCAAACTTCCACTTTTATTTAAATATTTTCTCCTGATGATTCACAACCCCACTTGAGGACGTTCTACTTTCCGTTAAGACTCGGCTTGATTGTCAGAATCGTAATTGTCAGGTGTCTTGATTGTCAGATTACCTGCTTAATTTGCGGCAACATCTCCAGAATGGCAAACGTGGTCCACAAGTACCATGGCCATTTTAAAAATGGAACACACTAGTATCACTATCTTGGGACCAGCGCGACTACACATTGTCAATACGTATGCGCATAAACGGCTGGTAGTGTACCAGAAGTGCCAAATTCGAAAACTAAGGATCGTGAAATAGCCTTTGATGAAAATGATCATATTACATCACTTTCAACTAGTCAGCGGCCTTTTCTACCGATGCAAAATCCTTGAAAGGGAAGAAGTGTTTTATGCCTTTATTCAAACTGTAGCTGACACCCAACGAAAACTACTCTGTCGAGTAAAATTTTACATTCTTTACAAGTTGAAATTTGGCATTGCTGGTACAGTACGCATGCTCATGCGCAAGCGTACTTTTCCAAAATAGTGATACTTGGGTGTTAGGCAAATGAGACTTGTGGACCACGTTCGCCACCCTGCTATCATCCTTCCTCTGAAAAAGTCACTAAACCAACTTCATGTTCCTTTCATACCCTAGACAGGGTGGTCGAACCTCGTGTTCTTCGTAGAAGAAAACGAGTTCTGTTGCTCAAACAAGTACCTAAGACTATCAATAGAAAATTCCTTATAAAATGTTTAAATACCCCCCTCCCCCAATGCTCGTTTAAGAGGCATCTAGACCTAAATGTCCCTTTTTAGTTTAAATTCTTTCAAATGGCCTTTCAAATGAAATTCTATAAAACAGATACTTAAATAATATTTAATCAGTAAAATCAGAAACAACAAGAAACAATGCTCAGACTGGTATACCGCCAGTTGAAGAGAAATTCGAAAAGAGGGAAACACTCTCAATTTAATTACATCAACATCGAACATCAAAATAGAAAGAAGCTGTATTTATGCAAGGGACTCATTTACTTTTTTTACATCTATAATCTGCAACAGAAAGAGGTAAAAATAAACTTTAAATCTCGTCAAATAATATATCAAAATTTGCGTCATTAAACATTCTCTTTATAACTTTAGAATTTACAGATAGCAAAGTACAATAAACCCCATTTTCGTAAACATAAAAAAAATCCTTGAATATATTTCACATGTACTCAGATCCTAAAATTCAAACTCACCTCTTAAATATGGTAGGACTTTAAAAAGGGCAAAAACAGGGGGGGGGGGAGGCGATGATTTTTTCTGATGCTAAACCGTACATAGTTATTTTTTTCAATTCATCATGGACTATTGAGTTCACGAACTTAAATGATTTTCATTCTTTTTTTTTTGTATATTCAAAAGAAATCTCAAGAGACAATGATATTCTCAGTTGCCAGGTGAAGAAATATCGATAAATTTTTTATGCGTAACATAGGAACAATTCGAATAAATAAAAGATTTTAGTTAAAAAAAATTAGGCTAAATAAAAAAGCTTCATCCTGCTTGATTAGCGTTTTGCAATTCGCCCTTAGCAGAACTGAGGTTTAACCTAATATATAAAAAAAAATACAAGGGTTGCGTTAGGAACCAATTATTATTCAATACAACTAATTATTTGCAATTATTTTCATCTTACAACAGCTCATATCTTCAAATTCTACCCTTTATATACTTACAATAAGTACAGGCTATTAACATTTCAGCCCTTTCTACAATTATGATACAAAGAACAAACCAAATTATGATGTTTGATCAAATCTGAGGTTTTGGAAGGCAACTAATAATAAACAATCAATTATAAATAATGATAATTGTCTTTTGGAAGGCAAAAAGGTTTGCCACTTCTTTTTATGTAAGACATCTATAGTTTTATAAACTGTCTTTACATTTAAATGGCATGATACATTGTGTTTTTATATATATTGTGTTTTTAAGGTTCAAATTGACCATTCGTAATTCATACATTTTTTGAAATCTTTTCCGTCTCTGTTTTTTTCTAGCATTTCTATAAGCAAAGTTTCGACAATGTAACACCATAGGGGAGCAATATCACTGCGATACAATTATGTAAATATTTATAACTAAACGCAAGAGAACAATAATCAACAGCTAACTAATCCCTCAATTGACCATTTGAATAACTGACCAATTGACCACATTGTTCAACTTTCAATTGACCATATTGTCCATTTGTCAATTGAACATATTGTCCAATTGTCAATTGAACACTTTGTCCAATTGTCAATTGACCATTCTATGAATAACTGTCACAAGGAGCTTGTCTTAAATTGTCTTACTCTGCACAAACTAATCCAATTACCAAAATCAGACTAGTTGACAAGTACATACACTATTATCAAAGGGAAGTTACTCTACAACACTAAGCACTTATTTAGCACATAATCTTGAGGGTGTAGCACCATGTCAATTGTCCAACATGTAAGGGAAAGAGATCTATTCTTCTTAGTAAATAACTTCATAAACAGTTGCTTTTTTGTCACCAGAACCAGTAACAATATACTTATCATCAGATGAGATATCACAGGAGAGAACTGACGAAGATTCCTTCGACTAAAAACAAAAGAAAATACAATAAGATATAATTAATAGATAAAGACAAGAAGAAAAAAGGGCAGAAAATATAAAAAACATTTAACTATTAAATAAATTCTTTAAAATCCTCAATATTTTTAGGGGAGTACAAGCTCAAATGAACAAGAGCAGTATCAAAGGCCCAAACGGCATAAGAAAGGCTCGAGTATATTAAGCTGCAATACGGGGTTTCCTTCCGTAGAATTTAAATATTTAATTTGATGGGAATTAAGAAATGAAATTTCCTATTTTGAAATGTCAAGCAAATCGCACAAACAAAACAGAAAAAGAAAACAAGAAGTAAAGGATATTTTGCATTAAATCATTATAAAGGCCTCCAGGGGAGGTGCGGTTTGCCCGCCCCCCCCCCCCCCCAGTTTTTGTTTTAATTTCTAAAGACGTAACAAAAATGCTTATTTACAAATTGTTGATGCAATTTTTAAATTTGTTTTTGTAGCCTTTCCCCTCGGAAAACCTTAATATGACCTTAATCATTATGCCACTAACCTTCAGATTAAGAATTCTAAATTTAAATTTTCTTAGCCCGAGTGAATTTTACATATCTACCATTTTTCTAGTTTAGTTCTTAATAAGAGGTTTTAAGAAACAACAATATCAACACTTAAAAATCCACAGTGATCTAACATTTTATATTTGTCTGACGCACCCTACGTTTATTAGTGTCCACTAACGGGGCAATGTTCCAACCAAAAAATTTAGACGTTTACCCCTGTTAAAGCCTTTGCCTCATGAGCTTACAATTAATTGAGATTCAATGGGTCCTTCAGATGAATGTTCGGCTACAGGAAATTCGCCCTTCCTTCATAGGAATCAGATCGATCCCAGAGAGCGGAAACTGCGAAGATCAAATTCCCTCTTCTGGTAGATATGCTGAAGAAAAAAAAAATATGAGAAATCCCCTTCATCCTCCTCAACATAGGTCAAATTGGTTCCTGGCTTTGAAAAGGCATAATTAGAGCATTAACTTTTACTTCTGACTGAAATCTGAAATCTTTCTTGGTTGAAATCTGAAAACCTCTTTTGGTATAAATATTTACGACTAAAATCTCGGGCCTCTTCTCCCTCCTCCCAAGAGGTCCGGATCACCCAAGAACCCTCAAAGGCATAATTAGAATACTAGCTGATAGGAATAAAGCAAGGAATTCAACGACTTTAAACTTTGGTTAAGATCAGTCAATCTATTATGGTATATTTACCGATGATGTAGATTTAGTCCACCATTCCTCATATGTGTACATTTGTGACCTGAAGCCCAAAAGGCGAAATTAGGACCCAATTTTTTACATTTCACCCTAGTTTGATTTAAATCCGACAACACGTTCTGGTAAAAGCTGTGATACTAAAACTTTAGGGATTCCCTTATCAAGGAACCCCTATCAGATACGGATCCCGGAAAGACACATTCAGGACATTTACTCTTACATTCATTCGAGTTTGATTGAGATCTGGTAATTTTCTGTATTTTTCGTGGCGAAAATATTTAGGAACCCATCCCCCTCCTTTCACAGAAGTCGGACCGAGAAAACACTCCAAAAGCCATAACTAAGATACATACCCTATCTAATTGGGTTTAGACCTGACAGATCCGAAAAAAATCCTTTCTGCCAAAAGTCCCAATTGCAATAACTTAGTCCCTCTCCCCCTACAAACATTGAACCTGTCCTTGACCCCCAAGGAGTATAAATAACAGCAGCTTCAGTTAGATATGACGATAGCAAAATCTAGAAATTTCCCTTCCTCTTTTCTCGTAGGTCAGATTATGTCACAATATCCGAAAGCCTCCACTATGACATTTGCTCTTACTTCCTGCCAAATTTAGCTGTGACCCAAAAATTTATACAGAATAATGTCGGAAAAAATTCAAGGGCCCATTTCAGTCACAAAAAATGTTTGATTGGATCCTCGTCTTTCATAGACAAAACTAGAATATCGAAACTTGGTATGATATTCTAGAACATAGTTCCAACGAAACTTGGTTTACACCAAACGGTCTCTTCTCGCGATGAGTATAGTTCGTATATAAGATTTCCTGATGACTATGATTTAGGGATCAACTCCCCCCCCCCGGAGGGGTAGAGTTTTTTCGGATACCGGAAGATGAAGGAAGGACCCTAGTTCTTACTTCCAATTTTTTTTTTTATATACAACAACCACTTCCAGTAGGTGTACTGATGACAATATTCTAGGAACCTTCCCCTCAGTCGGATCGTAGCTACTAGTTCATAAAACCCAATTAAAAAAGAAAAAGATCGGAATAAAAATCACTGGTTCTCAAACGGCTAATTTCGTGTTCTACACAAGTCTGATACACGACAATCTAAAGAAGTATATTTTCAGGCTAAGACAGTTTCGTTTTCCTTCTTTCCTCACTAACAAGTGAGCTGAAAACAAAAAAGAAACATTTCTATTTTGTTTTCGGAAAATTACTAGAAATTTCTTGGAAACTAATCTTCAAAGAAAGTTCAAATAAGCTCGGAACACTTAAATAGAGCTACAACTTTCTACTTAAAATAATCTAAAGAACTTTTTGGACAATATATGCTTTTATTTTTCATACATTACGTTTACTCTTCCGCATAACAGATTTAGGATCCATTTTACAGGCTATTTCGTGTCTTTTACAGCTAAAAAAGAAGAATAAGAAGAAAACAATCTTACTTTTCTCCTATCTCTGATAAAGGGTGAAAACAATCGCTTTTGAAGTCTTTATATCTAATGTACCGAACAGAAAGAGACAGTCTCGCAATTTATGTAATATAGAAATGCAAATATATATCAGTGGTGTCAATTGAAAATAACTTTAGGTGGGGGCAGGGGTCTATGGGGGCCAAATTGTTGATTTTTTTCAATTTTCCCAATAAAATACCAAAAGACATATTTCAGTCGCAAGATCTCAAAACAGCACAGCGTATCCTGCAGAACGGTAGACCCTTCAACCCGTCAAATCCTCTTTATAAACGATACAGCATCATTTGGTATTTAATCAAAACACAAATGTTATGGAAATCAAGAAGCTTTTGCTTTGAGGAAAAACCTAATTGTTTTGAGGATAAACCTATGAGACAATGTGTGCCCATTTTCTTCTGATATCGGTTTTCAATAAAGTGAAAATAATATAGAAAAAATGATCTATATTTAATCTGAATATTTAAATCACAACCAAAAAGAGTTTCTTTTTTAACTGCCCATACCCTTCTTTCCTTATAAGTAAACCAATTGAGGAAGAAGAGGTGCGTGTTTTTCAATTCAAAAGTATTATTAAGTTGTCCTTTTCTTTGACAACATTTCCGCCCCAGAAAACAGCTTCTTTTCATCTCATCTAGAGAGAGAGATTAGAACAAGGCCAGTCGAGGAACAAGCTCCAAAGATCAGAAACACTTATCTCCGCCACTTTTCCCCTGTCGAAAGTTCTTCCATTACTCTCACCAAACATTGCCTCTAGAGACATTTTGCCTACAAGGGAAAAATCGATGGTCCCTGAAGGTGGAGGGAGGGATAAATTAGGAGGAACAAAGATGTTTTAGGGAGAACAACGGAGAAAGTTCTTTAGCAAACTCTTGACAGGATTAGATTTACAAGCGACATTCTCTTTTGATGATCTAGCTTTGAATAGGGGAAAGAGAAATAGGCAAGATCACGGATAGGTAATTAAAATTATAAATGTAACGGCAATGTCTAATTCAATAGGAATGATTCAGTTATCAAATCGATTAACATATTAAAACAGACCACTGAGAAAGCTAACAAATATGACACGATGGATAGTCTATATTCTAGATTTTTGTGGGAAAAAAAAAAATGCCCCGAATCATCCTCCCACCCATTTGCTTAAGAATTGAGAGCGTGTCTAAGTCCATT
This sequence comes from Artemia sp. Qi Xiang Cuo, assembly GCF_049724085.1. Classification (NCBI taxonomy): domain Eukaryota; kingdom Metazoa; phylum Arthropoda; class Branchiopoda; order Anostraca; family Artemiidae; genus Artemia; species Artemia sp. Qi Xiang Cuo. The sequence goes on from NC_142799.1 coordinate 38,502,547, forward strand.
TTAGTATGGAGCTATTCAAATTAGCATAAAAATTTTTGAATGGCTAAAATGTTTTCCCCTAACTTTTCCGAGATTTCTTTAAAAACGTACGAAGTTAAGAGTCAGTCAAGACACTAAATATAAAATACCTTTAAACTACCATAGTATTAAAAAAAAAAAACTACAGACGCAGTGTTATGAAAATCGTTCGAAGCGGAGAACTGAAAAAGGAGGAATACATTAAACATATTCCTTTTAATTCGTGAATGTTTCACTTCTAAGGTAGCCAGGCATTTACCATTCCACAGGGGCACTAGAAAAAAAAATATAAACCAAGATTTATAAAGAGTTTATGGGAAGTGATTGATTAAAATTATGTGGCTGTAATTGAAAATCATTCAAACAAGTAAACCGGATTCAAATCAAGCTACATAAGAGCTTAAGAAAGGATACCTGAAATATTGAAGCCCCATATGGAGTTCTCCATGCATTTAAGAGGTTATCCTTCCCCGTAGATACAAACCACTTGCCGGTGGCGGCAAATTTTAAAGAAAGAACACATGACTCGTGCAAGTGAAGTTGATATTTGTCTGGTTTGCTTGTGTGCAAAACTTCCACTGTAGAGCTCTCCATGCCCACTGCTAGCCAATCACCAGCTGGGCAATATCCCAGTGAGAAAATCTAAATAATAAAGTGAAAATTAAATTCACAAAGTTGGCCAGATAGGTAATTAAATGGGACATAAATTTCAGTTGAAAGGGGGATGATAACCCGGAATTAGCTTCAATTTTAATTTACATCATTTTTCATACAAACAATTTTCTTCCTTTCTTCCGGGAAGAGGAAATCACAGTCTTAGACTTGAGTTCGTGTTTTGCTACTCACTCCCAGAAGCATGGACTTTGCCTAGGATTTTGAAAAACCCGATGCTACCCCCTCCGAGATATTTAATCATTATCATTATTTGAGGATTGCCTTTTCGAATCCTTACGTACTTTTCCATTCCAAACAATGTCTGATAATCCACTTTTAAAAAGTCTTTATTACTGAAGTTTAAAGATTTCCTTCATAGGAATATCGCATTTCTATCCAAATATTTATCATAGTCCAAAAAGTGTAATTACCCGTTTTCTAAGCAGCGTCTTCCCCCAAACATTTACAGAAGGTCATAAATTAGACGAAAATAACACTCCAGATGCGATTCCCCTTCTTTCCATTTTCCCCACCAATCTAATTGAATAGTTCAACAAATCTTGTTCACACTACCGTACAAGCTACTGGAACAGTTCAAATCCCATAAATATACATGAGTAGGGTCAAAGGAAGGGTTTCGTAATATTAAAGGGGGGAAAGATCTCCTGAGTCAAGTAACGGCATGTGATTACGCAAGTATAATCTAGTCAAGATAATGCCTCTTCCCTCTTTGATGAGAAACATCGATCTTACTTATAGGGGAAACCGTCGCTTTGTGAGCATTACTTATAAATAAAGTAGTTAAGCTACAATAGAGTAGTCTATTAAACTCGTAGTGATTTTCGACAATTCATATTTAAGACGCTTCCTGAAAGTTTTTGTTACCTAACTAAATGTAGGCCATCAGTTTTCACAGTTAATTAGGGCATTATTTCAGTTATAGACATTACTGTATGCTGTAAACCTCCTTATATACCTTATTATATCGGCCGATGTAAGGGCTGGCCTAAGTTCTCTCAGAGAGTCAAGAACATTAGATTCGAGGGATGGTTTTCATTGTATAACGGTAAAAGCACACGTACAGTAAAGTGATGGTAAATGATACGCGTACAGTTAAGCATAAGGTGAAACATGGACTAACTTCTAAAGTACACACTTGGCCCGAATTCCTCTGGAACGGAAGTTCCAGGGATTGGCTAGTCGGCTGCACACAGAAGGAGCTTGGGAACAGGGTCGTTCCCACCGATAGCTACGGCCATAGGGACCTCCTGGAAAGGAGGGTCTCTGACATATCAACGAGTATAACCCATTAGAAATTAGACTCCTAGAAAGACATTTAGAATAGACCCTTCCACATATACTTTACAATATTAATTACAATTGCTAGCATCATATGTTTGTCATTTAAATAAAAATTCTTAATCTAGACAGGAGGACCAGATAAGTTCAAAATTTGGCCTTAAACTTTTCTAACTGTTAATAAAAAATCGCTAAGCTGACGCAATGTGCTAAATGATTACTGATTGATTCGCAGGAAAAAAATTGTACAAAAGGTTATAATCTATTTTACTGAACAAAATTTGTATTCCATTTAGCCATTGGTATACTTCTTAATATTGTAGTCAGGAATTACATTATTTCTCAGATTCTTATTTCATTTTAGAATCTAGTGGATAACCTAAGTTCGCTAGTGGATGGCGTTTCTTCTATGTTTCTTGATAAATTTGGCAATCACCGGGCGTACTCTTTGACCTATCTTTGTGCAGGACCATGATTTGACGTGAAAAAAAAAGAAAAGAAAAAAACTACAAATAAAAGGTTCTGAACGGCATTTACAAGACCTAAATTTCTTTTGGTTGTTGATTTTTAACAATAATTCATCATGAAAGGGGTGCCATATATCAAGTTTCCCTGGTCGATCAAAATGTCGCTCCTGCCCTATTAAACATAAAATTGATAAACGTAACATTCCAAGAAATGGCTTCCAAGAATGGCATTCCGAGTACTGGAAGATTAAGCTGCTGTGTCCTTTTGTCCCGCATAGAATATGTGACTTCGTCCCAATGTAAAGCAAGTGAAACTTGTTCAGTTAAAACTACAGACTTGAATTAATGTTGTATTCACATTGATTAACAAGATTTTTGTCAAGTACAAGAAGATAACATGGAACATTCCTCCAACATTCGTCTCTTTGCAACAGGTTACCAGCGAACTAAGCCTAAAAAGATCCAAACCTTCTGAACAAATGACTTGGAAATTGAAAAAAAAAAAAAAAATCTTCAAGCGCATACCTACTCCATGAAGGCCTAAGCAGATCTGGTTTTTTGTTCACATTTTAAGATGCAAGAGAGACAGCCCGGTATTGGAACGATTCTACGGTCTTAGAACAACAAAATCCTTCTAGTGAAAAGCTTATGGTACTGTTAAATAAAGATAGGACGTACCTAGGATTTTGGTGTTGTCCAAAATGTTTCCCATTAATGTTAGTACTTCTCCTATTTTGTTCCTCGATAAAGAGACTTCACCAAAACTATGAGTAGTAAGGAGGTTTATTTTTGTAATTTATCATTTACTACTCCTTAATGAGAGTTAGAACAGCTGTTTGTTTAATGCAAACCAGGACTTGCGCAGCATACATACATATAAACGTGGGATGAGCCCTTCATATATCAGAGCCTTCGAGACATGTATCCTCGTCTTAAAGTTCGCCTAATACTTCATCCATTATCTAAAGCTGACGGCTCTCAAGTCTACACACCAACCCCTGATATTTTTGTCAACGTCGAAAAAGGTACCCTTCAAGGTGCTGTTTCCTCCCCTTCACTCTTCAATAATGGAGTTCTTGATGCAGAGTCAGCTGTTCCCGCATCTTTCATCTTTGCCAGTCTTGATTTATCTCTCGTATGTTACGCAGACAACATTTTGAATTTGAGCCGCACTATCCAGCGCATTAGCGAGATTTTCGCAACGCTACAATCTGAGTATGCAAAACTAGGTCTTCAGTTCAATGCTGAAAAGTCCGAAGTTGCATTCTTCAACTGGAAGCAAGCGTCGCCTGGGGATATTCCTCTCGGAGATAGTAGGATTAAGCCAGTAGATAATATCACCTACCTCGGTCTTCCCATTGGTTCGTCAATAATGCACACGCGACAACTGTTAATTTCTCACATTAAACGTAGAGTTGGGTTATCATATGCTTCTTTTGTAATGAATAAGCTACGCTTCACCCCCGTCTTCTTTCAAAACTTTTCAACTCTGTCGCTCTACCACATTATCTGTACATATCGCCATTTTTGAAAATGCTCACAAAATCTGACAAGTCAAAAATTCGTTCAGTCTTCTTCCGGTTCACAAAATATCTTTTACGTTTTCCCCCATTGGACCTGCAACTCTTATCTAGTTAGAAAATTCAGCATTGCTGATAATTAATGCTTATAATTTCCGTTTGACAAAGTTGAACCATCCTTGGTCGTCGGTACTTAAGATGTTAAGATTTTGGTCGTCCAATAGTTAAGATGCATTTTTTTAAGTGTTTGTTTTTGCGCTTAGTGTAATTGCTGCAATTTTCAAACTGATTGATGATTTAGTCTCTTTTCGTATGAGTTCAATTTAAGTGATGCTGGTTATTTTCAGTTTAGATGTCAATTTCTCTCTGATAATATATTGCGTATATTCCTAATAATTTACCTGTTTATTAATTATCCATTCCTGTAAGCATATTGTTATAAGTAAAGGAGTAAAAATTCCGTAATTAAATAATTTCCTTGTTTCTGATATTTATGTATATTGGAGTAAATGAATCATTTGTTGACAGTGATTTGAATTCAGGACCAGCGGACGAAAGTGTCGTTTAATTAATTGTTTTACCGTTTCTTGTCATATTTAGACTAGTTGATATGATTATCTACTGTATATTTTCAATTCACTGATGATTACTTGGGTTAATTTTTTACCAATTTCGGCTTGATATAAGGATGCTCATATTGCTTATGTTTGTTCAATATCTAGGAATTAGAAAACAAAAACACGGCGTTTACCTTCAGCGCTATGCATCATCAAGTTTTTGTTTCTTGTCTTTGTAATTTGTTCGAAAAGCTCAGTTAAATATTAGCTTCAGCCTTCGTCACTTAAGTTTGTTATCACTGCTAAGCCTTTGTGTATTTCTTCTTTTTTCTCTTTTTTTTCGTTTATTGTTCCGTCTTTTCCTTTTTTTGTATGACGGGTTGTCCAATAAATAATAATAATAATAATACATTCAGATCCAATATATTTCTATCAATATACAGTTTATAGGATTAACACAAATTTATTACTCCTCATTTATCTTCCAGCTTTTTTCAAGACCTACCACTCCCTTCTTCTATCCACCCATCACTATTGAACCTGATGGTTAATGATGTAGTTTTGTATGTTAGTTCTTCTAAAAAAAAAATTACAAAATAATGACAAAGAATTAGATCTGAAAAAGATTAGTTTGGTAGAAAAATATCGAGATAAAGCTTACCTGTGAATTAAAGTCATATTGCCCAAGTTGTCTACCCTCTCGAAGATCCCAGGATCTAACAGTGTGGTCCAATCCACCCGTCCAAAGTCTTGTGCCATCTGGGGACATATCAATACAACTAGCACCATCTGTATGACCCTGGAATTGTCTCACCAAAGTCTGATTGTGCAGGTCCAAAACAGCTATATTACCATCAGAACAGCAGGAGAAACAAACCTTAGCATCAGGTGATATCGCAAGTGCATAGCAGGCAGGTGCAGATAAGGTCAGTTCAGCCTAAAACAAAAAATAATAGATAAAGTAACTAATTCTAGGATGAGGTGCATTTCAACCATCCCAATTGTTGATAACAAATGGCCTTGTAATTCCCGCGGTCAAAATGCACCAACAGTATTTTTGATGGCAGAAAAACTCACAGGACATTACTATCCAAGTTTACCTTACTTTTCACAGAAATCGCTTGTTGCTTAAAAAAAAGACTGGCAAGGGTTGGGTCGGAGGACAGACAAGGGTCCGAAGCCCCCCCCCTCCTCTGTGTACGACCTTGGCGATGTTTTAAATATTGCTCTGTCAGTAGTTCAACTGACATTGCCATTCTATTTATAACGCAAGTAGATTCTAATTCTTATGAGAGCCATGCTAAGATACAGAAGCTTATGTTACACTTGAAAAAAGAAATAAAAAAAGGAGGAAGAAATCGGAACAATCCCTCTTCCTAATAATTCAGTAGACGTTATCACAGGGGACAAACACTGAGAATCTACCTGTCACAGTCCTTATTATTTGTTTCGATTTTTTCCTTTTAATAGATTGCTAGTTGCAATGTTTTGCCATTTTTTAACTTTTAATCGTTATTGAAAATAATAGAAGAACTGTAATTAGTAGGAATCGATGGATCTTACATAATTTAATCGAAAAGCTAGCCCACAAAATACAATTTCAGAATTGAATTTTTCCTCAAATTTCCTAGAAACAGTAGCGTCAATTAACGGCAACGTAGTGGGGGCACGGGGCAAATTTTATTCATCAAAACTTAGGAGGGCAATTTTGTTGATTCTTCCAATTTTTCAATGAAATTACCAAAGAAGGCATTTTGCAACAAAGATTCCCCCCCCCCCACTCAAAGGTATTTTTCAAAATCTATAGGGAAGGGTGGTAACCCCCCCCCCTCATGTGCCCAATTGAAGCTCATATCTGCAATTTTTTTTCGGGGAAGGTTTTGTCCATGATCAGTTGTCATGATTCTGAAATTGAATGCGAGAATCGAGATTATTTTAAAAATTCCAGATGATACATACTTGGAAAAAGTTTTTAGAATCTCATTCTTAAATGTTGATGACGATATGGTCAATATAGTGTTTGAAGCTTAAAATGGTTAAAGCTCTTTTTTAACCAATTATATTCAAGAGACTTGGCATATTTCAAAATACATATCATCTATGATTACTTAAATTGACTGTCGGATTAGGTTGACCAGCCCAACAATAAATATTAGCAGTTCTTCTAGGTCTATTTATTGCAGCAGCCATGAAACATCCATTTCTCATGGCTTAACATATGAACAATAAATATGTAAACGAAATGACTGAATCCGACGGCCTACCCAACTAACCATAACATGCAAATGCATTTTGTTGTGTGCGTGTTTACAATGGGTTTTCAAATACGGGAAATCAAAAATGATAGAATCGTGTTTAATGACAGTGAAAGGGCAATTCATCATGATTGCATTCTTAAAATTGACTACGTGGAGATTCTTCAGTCAGATTCCCTTCCTTAATTTGGCAGTCACTTGAAGATAAAAACAAGGGCCTGGTTCTCCAACAGATTTAAGATAATGACTTGGCTCTTGAAACATATTAAACATACAAAACAATTATATAATAATTAAACAATTATATAATAGTTAAAAATACAATTAAACATATAATTAAACAATTATATAATAATTAAACATATTAAGCATGTAATTAAACAATTATATAACAATTAAACATATTATTATGCAATATTATATAATTGTGAGGAGACACTTTTGCGCCACACAACCACATAACGATTAAAACCATTTTATTAAAAGAACATTGTAGAAAAGACACACAAAAAGAATTTAAAAGAGCATCAAAAAACTGTTTATATGACGGGGTCCGGTTCAAACCCTACCCCCCCCCCTGGATACGGCCTTGCTGGAAGGTTCAGCCTTAACATTGACTCATTTGAATTAACAAGTTTTCAACAGTTACAACATGGCGCTGATTCAACTGACAACAATGAGGATATATTATTAGAGAAAGCAATATTGGACCATTTTGTCGAATATTAGATCATTCTATTTCTATCCTACTTTTATTAGAAAATTGTACGATTTTAACTATTTAACCTGATTTAAATTAAAGTATTTTTATTCCGCTCAAACTACTAGAAGTGAAAATATTAAATTGTATTCAAAGCTCCCATGTACTTTTTCCCAAAATATTTACAAAATGTCAGTAGTTACTACCATTTACTAAGCTCGGTTAGAATGGTAAGCTTTAGTTGAATATACTAATAAAGTTAAAATGAGGATTAGTAAAACACGCGGAGCCAAATGCTTACAAATTTTATAGGTCGAAACAATTATAGTATCTTTTAGTGCAAATTGTAATACGGAAAATGAAAATCCTTTTTTGAATGTAAAACGATAACAGGTGCAGCGTTTCGTACAAGGATAATGGAAAAAAGATGATTCATTATCCTTCGATCGTGACGGGCATCTTGAGTTTCGATGTTTTTATTCAATTGCTGTGTGGGCAATAAGCTGAGTTGACATTCTTTGGTTCAGTGCTTTATAGGAATCACGTGTATGTCTTGGGATCTTTTGATAAACAAGTAAAACTTTTTAAGTAAGGATGTATTTAAGATTTCTAGTTTAGCATCTTGATTAAGTTTTATGAATATCAATTTAAAGAAGATGCTCTGGTCTTTTTCCTTCGAGCATTAACCGTGTACAACATCTTACAAAACACGTTGCGTTTCCAACAATTTTCCCATACAATTTTGTGGAATTCCAGAATATTTCCAATATTTTTTCACTAGAAACATTAAGTAGTTCCAGAGATTGGGAGCCAAAACAAGAGATAAAAAATAATCGGAAAACTAAATTGGGTCTTGTTAATTAGCACTTAATTCTGCGACAATTAATCATCACATTCCTGTATAATAGCATGAAAGAGATTGGTTTTTACAAACCCCTTATTTGCCTGCTTTATTCTTTGCCCGTTGATTTTTTAAAAATTAAAATCAACTTGGTGGAATTGAATAAAAACTTGGCAGAAATGGTTAAATAGAGTAAAGCCAAGACAGATGGTCTCTGTGAGAGGCAAAGCTGGCATAACTTTTTCCACATTGTATAAAATGATTCATTTCACTTGTTGATAGATAGTCTATCATCGATCCTAGGGCAGAACTAAGGTAGATAGGCACAGAGTAAGGATAATTAAAGCAGTTGTTGATGATTCAATGGAACAAAATAGGGAAAAAATGGAGCGTATAGCAGGGTCCATCAAATTAATAAAAAGCTTGAAACATACATGAGATGATGACTGGGTACCATATATATATATATATATATATATATATATATATATATATATATATATATATATATATATATATATATATATATATATATATATATATATATATATATATATATATATATATATATATATATATATATATATATATATATATATATATATATATATATATATATATATATATATATATATATATATATATATATATATATATATATATATATATATATATATATATATATATATATATATATATATATATATGTATGTATGTATGTATGTATGTATGTATGTATATATATATATATATATATATATATATATATATATATATATATATATATATATATATATATATATATATATATATATATATATATATATATATATATATATATATATATATATATATATATGAGTATATTTATACCTTTATCCTCGGAGTTGGAGCAGCCAAATCCCAAATTGAGAGTGTACTTGCTTCGCCTCCAACAATCAGAGTCCTTCCATCGGGTAACAACTTGACTGATCTGATGTAGTTATCTCGTTGCAAACAATCCAACTGGGATACTGGTTGTTTCGCTGGTCCAACAGAGGCAGTCATATCCCAAACCTGTAACAAAAACGATAAATTATCGTCTGTAAATTATTTCAAATGAAATCCCTGTTATTCTATAATCCGCAAGCACTATGCAAATGAAACAGTTAACAATCTCTACTACTAATGAAAGCAATGTAAATATTGATAATAATATTGTACTTATTTTTTTTTAAGAACAAATTATTTTCTTTTTTGACTATTTTTTTTGTTAGTGTTTTTTTTTGCAATATGTTAAAAAAAGGAAGGCGAGGAAGTGTCAAAATATTATTCTACCAAATCCATGTAATCTTAGGGAAAACCAAAACTTTAGAGAAAGCGAAAATAGCTCCTTTCTTAACTAAAGATCATGCTTCTGAGCGAATCTAAGATATTTCAACGTTTTTACTCTTGCACAAGGCTTCGTCCAGGGGGGTACGGGGTTTTAAATTCGGGGAAATCTAGGATTTCGTGGTGTCAGGGTCCCGAGGTCCCTGATTATATATAAATGTCGTTGTGTGCATCACATTATGTCGATGATGGCTTTTTGATTAACAGGTAGGCCTATTACGAAGCAGTAATCTTTTTGGCATTTTATTTGAGTTGAATTCTGCTTGTCATAATAACCAATGACATCACCCCACCAACAATAATAAGACAACAATTTTTTTTTTCACACAGCAATAAAAAAACGCTATATGTTAATTAATGGATTCTCAGCTTCTGCAGTTATTTGCGGCTAAGTTGAACAATGCCCTGAGGTTAGGATAGTTGGGTTTGGTTGTTTACAACCAAACAGATCGTTTATCAGATAATTTGCATTGATGTTTTGAGATCGCCCAAGGGTATTACATTCTTCTCAAAAAAGGAAGGTACCTGCTTTTACAACCTTTCACGTAATTACTTCAATAGCGCTACAATGCGAGATATGTTTTAACATTTTAACTCCATTTTCAGACATTCATTATACATGTTCTGCAAAAATAAGATTGTTAAAAAAAAGCTTACAGGAATAATTACATTTAAAATTCCGTGAGGTTTGTCTTCACAAAGAAACCTGAGCTGGGAATTTAAGTTTAGACAGTGACAACAGAGATATAGAGTAATTAAACAAATATAAGTTTATATTATTCGTTTTATAGCTCTGACGGAAAAACCAAACTAATATCTGAAATTTATGTAAATACAAGGAGTTTTACTTGGTAAACTTCAAAGAAATTAGTCACAACACGGGCAATCCTAATGCATGTAGAATCAGTGACGATACAGAACAAATGTTTTTCATACGCATTGTTACCAGTTGCGTCAATTACCGAAAATTAAGAGAGGGGGTACAAAATGTATTTTCAAAATCTAGATGGGGGACAAGTTTTTACTTTTTCAATAAAGATACAAAAAGGACATTGTGAATGAAAATATCCCAAAAATAAGGCATTTTTCGAAATTTATGGGGGTGAGTACCACCCCCCCCCTGTCCCTCAATTGAAACCACTGATGATTACTCGCAGTAACTATGAATATGACAATTATTCGAAGCAACACAAAATCTTGATATTTTATGCCCTGGCTGTATAAGTAAATGTATATATGCATTAAGAATATCCAAAGAAAAGCAGAAAGTATCTCTTGACCTTTGAGTTTAATGCTCTGTCTATTAAAATGGAAAGAGTATACCCTCTTGGACTCACCCTTTCAGGGATTAGGTACCGATAGAATACACTTATTTTAGTCTATAGAGGATACAGCGTATAAAAACATTTTTGACTTCAACATTTTTGGGATTATCATGTAACATTTTTGGGATTATCATATAGCAGACAATATTTGCATAGGTTGTCATCCAAGGGGGAGGGGGATAAAAAAGTTTGCCTGACTCGTAAAAACTTACCAAAAATGCAAAAAAAAACAAATTTTTGGTTTGCTTTTAAAGTTTTTTTTATTTCCCCCCCCCCCAACAAAAAAATCCTGGATACAACCCCGAGGTTAACCCAATGAACGATGATCAGGTATAGCTTGATTATTTTAGCGTTCAATATTTACCAATAAGGATAGACCTGACCCTTCTCCAAATACGAAGACGGATTTTTTTTCATGTCTTGTGTTTTCGTATAATTTGCCTATTTTTGGCATTGAAGGACACTCCTCGCCCAAATAAATGCCTGCACAACTGCTATGCAGCCCCATGGTTCAGACACGCAGGACAGAGATGTCAGTAGGGGAGCCTCGGGACCCAGGTCCCCAGAAATCCTAAACTTTCTTGAATTTCTGGGCGCTTTTTTCAAATTATGATATTGGAATGTTTTTTTTTTATTATTGCCCTCTCCCGAAATTTTATTGTTCTTTCCGTTTGAAGAAATTCCTGCACAAGTGCCTGAAGTAGACCTATACAAGGGGGGAGGGTATATTCCATATTTGCTTTCCGAGATCTTGCAACAGTCTCTTGTAATTTCTATGTAATTTGACGATTCCTGAATATGCGGTCCGGCGGATTTTTTACCACCCTCTACAAGATATATTCCAGCCTAAGTTATTATTGCCTGCTTATTGTAATAGGTACTATCCCATTATCCGGGCCTCTCGGGTTAATCACTACAGATTAGGCAATGATAAAACCCGTTTTTGACGTCTTAAGTGTACTAGAGCAGGCAATGATAGCAAGGTTTTCATTGCGTATACGATATTAAACTGTGGTTTTTTGGGGTTTAGGGGGGGGGAAGGTACATAGGATAAGTTAGGTTATGTGAGGTTACGTATTTAATATATGCAATGCTTTACCCCGCACCCCCCTCCCTAATGCGCAAATATATAGCCCAAATTTGTTTTTAAACTATTATATATTCATCCTATTTTATTTCATTAGCATTAACCAAACTTGACTTTCTAGAGAGGCCAGGATAATAGGAGAGTACCTTGTAATATGTTAACAATTTCCTACTTAAAAGATGTTCGTATCCCTTTACCCTTACAAACTTCTTCTGAATGAAAAATAAACGATTCCAATTTTTTTGTATAAAAAAATTCCCCCTTCATTTCCCCCTCTTATCGATTCTTGAACCGACGACAGCTGAGGAAATACAATAAACCACACAATCACAATCCAAACCAAACAGAATTTTATCACGTTCCATCGATTCAATCGCGCTTTGGCATCTCTTTTGGTTGAATTTATAATTCAATCAGTTTTAGCGATTCTCATTCAAATGTCAGAGTCAATCTAATTTAACTTAATAAAGTGAATAAACACATTCTGACAAGGAGTTCCCGAATTGATCAATGGTGAAATGTATGGCAATTAATTTAACTGTTTTGACAAATTCAAAAAAGAAATTGAAAGGGCGAATGGATGTACTTAGTGCTTCAATTTTGGGGCAAGTGCTGACACTTAGAGGACATCAGGAGAAAGTTGAAAGAAAAAACAATATTATCGATGCAACGGAGCCCACGCTTTACCCAAAAGGAAATCGGGGAGGTTTCAATAACATGAAATTAAGCAATCAAAAAATTATAGTTTTCCTCAGGTGGTCGTACTTAAGTTTTTTTTTCAGATATTAATAGAGACCAGCACGTACGCAGGAGGGGGGGGGAAGAAATTGTTAAACGAATAAAACATTTAACATTTATATTTTACAAGAAAACAACAGGCAGTGACGGATCTAGGATTTTTTTTTGGGGGGGGGCAAAAAAGGTTGATCCGATAAACTTGCGTTAGGAGCAAGTTTAATTAACGCAAACATCCGTTAATTAGATAAATCACACTACTTTAGACTATGTTAGGGGGGCGCCCCCCCCCCCCCCTCGCCCCTCCCCTGGATCCGCCATTGACTACAGGAGACTATGAATAAAATCAAGAGACCTAAATAGAGGTTCACCTGTGTGTCTTCAGCAGACACATTTGAATTTATAGAAGCTATTGGTTAGATTTTCATTTTTTACTTATAAAGAAAGAGAATCCTTGTCAATTTGTCACAAAAAAATTATTTACTTTAATTAAAACCATGGGGCACACAAAGAAACTTAATTGATAAAGTACTTAAATGATTATTAGCTTTGTATGTTCACAAAGGTATTCGAGACTGAACCGAAACCCCATATTTCACTTCTACAATAAATGTAAACTGACACAAAAAGAAAGGGAAAATAATCATAAAAAAGGAAACACTACAAAAAAAGACAACGAACAAAATAGTAAGCGTATCAGTTCAAAAATCAACTATATTCGCCATTCGAATCGGCCACCCCCTTTTTTCCCATTTTCTTCCTAACTATTCAACATAATATTAATAAAACATGTATAATGTTTAAACTCATTACAGAGGAAAAGAAACGAACTTAGTGTTCTGAAGAATTCGAATATGAACACTTTAATTTAAGTCACTTGTTTGTAATAAAGTATAAACAAAATACAATATTTTAAAACATAGCAGTCCTATTAACATTATTATAACATCACTGTCATAACAATTATGATTATTATTTCTTGCAAAGTGATTAACCAGTTATTAAAGGATGTGTGTTAAAAAAAAAGCCTTTTTAGATCAATTTTATGTCACCCCTACAAGAAGGGCACCAGGTGCGGTCAGCCCCCCTCCTACATTACTGCTGAAGGTCAGGTAAGTTTGCCGACATTAACTAAATACAAACTGAATTGAAAAGATTGACAGCTCAATCAAATGTTTTATCAAAAGGAAAAGAAAATTGGTACAATCAAAGAGCAAGTGATAGCAATTTTCAACACCACAACACGAGCTGAGCGGAGGGTCAATTTTCCCAATTCCCTGTCGGAAATAACCTAGGTGCTATGATTGGTTACAAACCATGCTAAGTAAGGAGACGGGTTAGGTTTTCAGGAGACATTGGGTCATCCTTATTACGAAAAATTCATTGTTCAGGTACTGACGGAATTTTCGAATCTAGTATACGGAAGTATCTAGTATATTCGAAATCCGAAGTATCTAGTATATTCGAATATGTGATAAACTGCATTTGCTAGAACAAGAAGAGGGGTAGTAATGTGTTTTTAATTGTAATTTGTAATATCTGTGTCCAAAAATTGAGCGGCTAGTTCGTCAATAAAAGTGCTGTGATCAGCAGAATAGCGAAATAGTTGAAATATAGGAGGTGAAAAATTTGGCCAGACATTATTACGATTTTCATTAAAATAACCCCTAGCATAAGCAAGTGCGAGAAAATGTCCACCAGATGATTGGTGCATGAATATCACTGATTCATGCTAAATTCATCACTGACCATCTCACGCTTTTATTAGGCTTTCAATTGTCAAATGAATGCAAAAACACTGTCATTTGCCATGCATTATTTATATTCATGGCCGCCAGATCTGTGATAAATTAATTTTTCCTAGGGCCGTGTTTCACTTAAAATAAATCATGTATACTTCCCCTGAAATAGAGAGAAAGGGCGAAAATTACATTTTGAACAAAATTCATTATGGGGGACAAGAACACGATTTCCTTTTGGTTTTAGCCAAAGATTTTTCCCGTAAAAATGTAATTTAAAATTTTGTACCGCACATATCTATACTATGAGTCAGTGGCGTCATGGGGGGGGGGGGGGTTGCCCCTCCCCTAATAATTTGAAAAAAAATATAATTTAATAAGTAGCTTTAAAACTGTTTAAAAGCTCGTTTTAAGTGCCAAATTTGCTCTGTACTTTGAGCAGATAATCTTTTTAAAATCAATCCATGCTTGCTTTTAGTGTAAGAAACATGCGAAACATAGGGGTTTATCGTGATTTAGGAGATATTGTATATTTATATATATCGAAATGCGCTGACTGTGAAACTTTATCATCAAGTAAAAACATGACTGTTTCGCCGCGTTTGCTCAGGTATTTTTTTATTCACTGAAGAATAAGAAGGTAGATATACAGTGAAGATAATTTCCTAAATGAAAAAGAAATCATCGAAAAAAAAATAAGATTTAGTGCTTTTTACAATGATATCCGTACTATAACTAAATAGGTCAAATCGGTTTTAGTTTGGTCATAGAATTTGGTAGAAGGGAATTCACTCCAGGAATTATTTGATTGCCTTAATTTTTACTTGCAGTATTTAATTGAAACTCCGATTCTCTCATTTTTCTTTAAAATGCATAATAAGCGCTGATAACATCCTACTCCTTACGTTTCGGATTCACATACTAACGCTTAAATTTAGAACTGCCTCTATGTAAAATACCATACTAAATTATTGCTATTTTCGCTTTTCTAAATATTCCTTTTAACCAGATCCAAAAAAAGAAAATTGACATAAATGTGCTAAGAATTAAATACATTCTAAGAGCACACTGGCTATACATGACAAATGAAACTCAGAGAGGAAAGAAAATAGCAAAATGAAAAATAAAATAAAAAAGGTGAAAAAAAGAGGATTTTGTCAGCCAATCAGCCAGTGGAGAACCATGAAGAAGAAGAAATAAGCAAATATTTCGATAAGGACCTCCTCCGAGTCGTCCTCAGTGCTAAACAAAAAAGAAACCAACGAAAATCGAACCTTTCGAAGTTTACTTGACAACGACAGAAAAGAAACTTTCTGTTCTGTCGTTGTGAAGTAAACTTCGAAAGGTTCGATTTTCGTTGGTTTCTTTTTCTTCTCTTTCTTTTTTGTTTAGCACTGAGGACGACTTGACGGACGTCCTTGTCGATTTATTCTTCATGGTTCGCCACTGGCTGACAAAATCCTCTTTTTTTCACCTTTTTTATTTTATTTTTCATTTTGCTATTTTCTTTCCTCTCTTGAGTTTCATTTGTGCTAAGAATTATGCCTGAAATTAGTCTCGTGTCACAACACCAGCGATACTTCTGGGACATTTATCTCTGCATCAGCATGATGTATGAAATGTCTGCTCAGAATAGAATAAAGTGAATTTAAACAAAATATGTATATTTTCCACAGTTTAGAAATTTGCGTGTACGTATAAGTGGCACCAACCCATTCTCTTTTTCTATAATTATCGGTTTTACTCATGCAGCACTAGGAGACCCGAGCTTTGCTTGCGAAGAGAATAATAGACATAAAAACAATATTCAGTGTAACCCCAGTCCGGTAATGTATACCAAGGCCGTATCCTGGGGGGAGTCACCCGGTTTGACCCCCCCCCCCCCCGAACAAAAATCCTGGATGCGCTTCTGATGTATACCCCCATACCTGATTTCCAAAATAAAAACTGTTGGGTATTTTTTTATAGAATTCATTTTTAAAAAACAATATACAAAAGGAAAGGTAATTTTCAAACTATAGGAGCAAATTTTACCTTCCAATTGATATCCCTGGCAATTTTCATTTAATTTAAGGTTTCTGCCGCAATGATGTCAAGAATTGTTCAGATATTCTTTGTCAAACAATGCCCAACAAATAGCCAACAGTTCGAACTTTATTTTTCGAATACTTTCAAATTTGGAATACGGTCGCTATTTAAATGTGAGGAATATGTCATAATAAACTGTTTGGCATTATGTGATAATACTTTGAGTTGTCCTGTATCTTTGCTTAGATAGCACTGTTGCGCTGCCTATGATATTTAATTCGCCTTTATGTGGCCCCCTGATATCGATGCTATTTATTAATATAAACCGGCGAACCCACAAAAAATCAATTTAATAAAAACTCATAAATAATATTTCAATAAATCAAATCTATTAAAAGTTTAGTACAACAAATTAAATCTTACATAGTCAAAATCCATTCAAAATTACGAGCAAAGGAATAGCGTGATACCCGGGGCTATTAGAACGGGAAGGCGTCATAACATCTAACCGTCAGGGCCACTACCGTCGGGACATCGATAAAATCCGTCATAACATCGACAAAAAAATCCGTCAGAACCACAAACCGTCATAACATCTAAAATTTTAGAACTTCAGTTTTTTGGGGTTTAGGGAGGGGGGGGTAGGTTAGGTTATGTATTTAATATATGCTATGCTTTACCCCCACCCCCCTGATGTGCAAATATATAGCCGCAATTTGTTTCTAAACTATTATATACTTATTGCTATTATATAAACTTATAAATTTTTTGTCGATGTTATAACGGTTAGTGGTTCTGACGGTTAGATTATGACGTTTAGTGCTTGTGACGGTTAGTCAAAATGGCAGCACCCCATTAGAGCAGAGCTTGGTACAATTATGAAATTGAGCATCCTCTGCTGGGCGGGGGGGGGGAATACTGTAGCTACGCCCCTGCTATGAGCGCATTAATATTGCTTATTCCAAATTTTCAGGTGACATCAATCCTACCCCAAAACGAGAGGGGCTGATCACCCACCCCTCAATTTTCACCCCTCTGATTTGAAAAACTTCTTTTTTGTATTTTCACTCAAAAAAAAAGCGCAGCAAAATTTCTCCCCTCTCCTAGATTTTGATTTTTTCTTATTTGTATCTCGATTAAAAACAAATTGAAGAAATTCTCTCATTCTCCCCATCTAATACATTTCCGTGAATTGGTACCCCTGCCAACAACCCTCTTACATATGTGAAAAATGGGGGAAAGCTATTAAATTCTACTTAATGTAAGTGAATCAAAAACATGCCTGTCAATATAAGTCAATCAAAATTGCACACGAAATATTTCCAATAAATTTGGTCAGTTCTAAACACTAATAGTCAGAAAGTTTTCTCAGACCTGATCTGGGAAAATGTTAACAGCCTTAACTAACACTTAATTTCTTTCCATCGGTTTTACTGTCCTTAGGAACAATAATGGATCCGTCTTTCGATCTTCCAACGTTCCAAGACTTATCATCTCGGCAATACATTTTACATTACGGCTTCCCTCAGCTAAAGTTACGGATGAATGACATTTCTCTCGAGTTTCCTAATGTACCATGAGAACTAAACAAACGGAGAATTTATTGGAGAAAGACTAGTATTAATCAGATGTTCCCCAGGAAAACTTGTCCCCTCTCTCCTTGTATTTTTAATTTGACATATAATCCAGGAAAACCGCGAGGATTGGACTCTTATTTTTGTTTAATTAACCATTACAGCAAGGGCATGTCCAGGATTTTTGTTCGGGGGGGGGGGGGGCAAAAACAACTTTAAAATGCATCAAAATTTGTTTGTATACATTTTTGTCACGTTTTTGAGAGCTGGACAAGAATCTCGGGGGAAAGGGTCAAATCATGAATCCCCCCCCCCTGATACGGCCTTGCATTACAGGGTATATTATAATTTATAAGCAACCTTCGACCTATGGATATTTTTAAAGATTAAAGCTAACTAGGAGCGTTTCTTACGCTGAATTGTTTAGATGAGTTTTATTCGACAAGCCTGAATATTTCTAGTTCTGAGCTTATGCCAATATCTGTCATAGAGAATTAAGCATATCTAATCTCACTTCAGATACTTGATGAACTGGCCTAAACGAATGTCCTTCTTTAAGCTTCGCACATTTAGGGAGAAAATATACTGAACAGATGCTTCTCGGTAAATATGAAAGTAAACAAAGACCAATTGTGATTTTTGTTTAGAATAATATAATGATAAAAAATCACAGGGTATTTGAATGAAAATGTCATATCAGGACACAAATTTATGACAATGCTCCCCTTGTTAAAAAATAAATTATTAGCACCCTTCTCACATTGCCCCCCCCCCCAAATTTTGGTCTAGATTCGGCTTTGGGGAGGATAGACTATTTGGAACTCTTAATTGACAATAACCGACCGTTACTGTTTTTATACTTGCAATTGTATTTGTTTTACTTCAAGGAAACTTCAAAATATTATGTTAACCACGCGATTTCCGTATTGGTTCGTGAACGACATCATGTTTTCATGAATGCAAATCTGACACCAGAGATTAGGTCAGTTTTTTTTTCTTACATCGAATTACCAAGATCTTCTTCTCTACACACAAAACGGATTTACAGCTAATTCAGAGAAATTAGGTCCATGTTCTCTTTAATTTCGCCGCCGTTAAACTAGTTTTTTCAAAGGTTAGAGAAGAAACAAGTTTGATTAGGATATTACTAAAACTCCCCTCCAGGTCCTCTCCTTTTAGGTAATAATATTACCTCATTTTCTTTAAAGCGGTCAGTTAGTAACATTAAAGTTAATAATCGAATTTTTTGTATTCATTCTTGATGCAAGAAAACATATCATCGGAACGTCCCTCAGACAAACTAGGCACCCCTCAGAAAAGCTAGGGATAGTTTGATGACAGAAATGGGTCTTTTGTTCTTGTTTTCTCAGCCTCGGGATTTTTTGTAGTAAATATAGTACGTTTATTTTCTGCATTAGGAGGTAAGTAGCCTGCCTGTCTGCAATATAATTTTTTTCTTTTTTTTATTGTGATGAGCTTCGTAAATCAGTTTGATTTTTTTTGTAATATTATTTTTGTTGGGAAAAATTCTTCTTTTTATTCGTTTCCTTTTTTCTTTCCCTTTTGTTTCCTCCCTATTCATAGGCAATACTATGCATATGGTGTGGATAATAATTATATTTAGATTTCTTTTAGATTTTTTCATATACAAATTTGAACTTTATTGAGAAGATAGTCAATAATCATGAGGCCGAAATACTCGGATTCGTCCGGCCGTCTAGAAACGGCAGAATAAAGAAAATCAATAATATACATAGCACCGAGGAGAAGAACAAACCTTGACGCATCCTTTACCACCAGTGTACACATATTTAGTAGGTGAAGAAACGGTAACGGCGCAAACAACTTCACCATGGGGTAGAGTGTTTATTGGCCTCGCTGCTCGGGGGATTCCCGGGCCCATAAGGGCATCAGGAGGAAATGGGACAGGTTGAACACTGTTGTCAGCACCAACATGAAACGAATACGCTCTGAAAAGAAACAGAACCAACAAAATTAAATAGCATATTCAAAAACCTGAATTAATACAGATAAAGACTAACCTTTGGTTCCCATTGATGCGTTTTTTTTTTAACGCAAAACGGCTCGCGGATAGCAAATGTAAGAAAATCGCAAAAGTGTTCATACATACACGGTTCACTGCATCCGTTAAACCACAAAAATTTATTATGAGATATTTTAAAAGCAAATGCAAAGGAATAGGCTAAATAAAGTTTTAGAAGCCAAGAAAAACATAAAAACATTCAAAGGGCTTATCTGTGAAGGGCTAAGTGTTGTTTGGCAAATATTAATGGAAAACTTCAAATAAACATGATTGGTTTCTCAGTTACTTGCAATTTTTAGTTCTACAAAGCTTTCAATTCAGAACAAAGGATGCGATTTTCAACGGCTTAGTAGAAATTCTTCAACGCAGCCGTTGAACCGTCATGACGCATAAACTTGCAGCAAAAAAGGGAAGAACTTTGACGGATCACGCAAAAACGGCCGCTTTTCCGTGAAATCACCTCAGTGGGAACCCAGGGTAAAATGCAAAACTACGCAAGATTTCAGATTAAAATGGGAAAATTTAAGCAGCAAAAAAGGCTTCCTTAAAGCTTTATGTGTGCACTTAAGAGTGAAGATGAAAGGAGTTAAAAATATTGCAGGGAATATTTTTTGGAAAGCAAAAATTGGCATATGGCATATGAATGCTGTAACTCAAAAAAGCATTTGCAAGCAGCATGAACTATTTGAAAGCGTAAATGAGTCAGAAAAAGACGATCAATGTTCGAGATCTCTAGTATCCTCACAAATATATGAAAATATAAAAAAATAGCATAAATCAATAATTAGCATAAAAAAGTAGAATATATATATATATATATATATATATATATATATATATATATCCATAATTTTAAATTGAACTACTTTTTAAACATTCTAATCTGTTCGAAGATACTAGAAGTCTCGAACGTAGCTCTTCTTCAGAATCATTTACGCTTTCAAATAGTTCTTACTACTTGTAAACACTTTCGTTAGTTACAGCATTATCATCATGCATTGACTGTGACATTTCATCAGTTTCTGTGTTACTTTTTTTGAAACTTGAAATACTTTACGCTTCATTTGAAATCAAGGCTGCAAGAGGCACATGATAAACACCTCACTCGAGGCATTTAGCGCCTTTCTCTTGTGGCTAGATCAGACTGGCAACCCAGAACAAGTTCTAACTCGAAACTGCCTGTCAGGTTATCTTGTAAACTACATCAAATAATTATTCATTCACTAAAAGTAATTCTATTATTTGAACACACCTCGCATACTAAATTAGACACTGAAAACGATAGTCAGCTTGTTTGAACTGGTTTAGTAGAAACTTCCACAACATATCTTACACAAATATATCTTGAAATTTTAAATAAAAAGAACTCCATACGCAGTTATACTGTTTTTGGCAGTGGAACGTGCCGAAGTTGAAAAGGAAAATGGGCAAAAAATCAGCAAAAAAACACAAAAACATATGACACAGAACAACTTAGGAGGGTGCAGTTGTATTTGGGAATCAACATATGGTTATTTTTTGAATTTTTATGGACGGTCCTAATAATTTCATAATCGTGAAACAACCAAAAGAAAAATCTCAGAAAATCATGGTTTTCAGGTATGATTGAATCTAAAATGAATCCAGGAAAAAAAGGCTTTATCTTGATACCCTTTGCACATGGGCGTAGGCAGCATCTTGTGTTTGGGGGGGGGGGGGCAGCCGCTTCTGTGATGGAGGGGGAGGGATCTTACCAATACTTCCCGAGGTCCTTTGAATATAGGTCTTTAGAAACTAGTCGTTCAATATTTCACTAAAACTCGGCCTTAAACATTTTCCATGTTCTACTTTTCCTGCAACAGTATAACATAAGAGACCCACTATCCTACTTCCAATTTCCAGAAAACATAAACACCACAAAAGCGATTTGACACAAATCACATTTTGGTTAGATAATAGCTTCTTCTAAGAATTCAACTCAAAAGTTTACAGTTGGGCAAAATTAAATATTAAAATTGGTATAGGGGAGACCGGCCCACGTCTAGCCAAAGCAAACAGTTTCAATACAAAAACCTATGGGGCTTCTGGTGGATTATAAACGCTCTGACAGATTGCAGTGTATTTTTTAAAAAAGTCATTACCTTAATTAATACTTTTACCAAAAATTTCAGATTGGATCAGGTTTTATGGTGATTAACTCTGCAATTTTGTTCAATTTTGTCTGAAAGCCTACGCATAATTACGAATACTAGAAAACTCGCGTTGTAAACTCACATTGTATTCTCCTATTATTTGCCTGTTTTTGGCAGCTTCCGAGACGTGCCATATTCACCAGTTTGCTGTTAGTATTTTTTCATCCTGTGGGATAGTGAACTCCCATGTTCGGCCACAATACCCAGGGTAAATTCGGCATGCCTTACCAAGGTGTCCAAAAGTGGGCTATGCTTGTAAAACTGTGTAAACAGCATATTTAAAGGTTGAAGGTAAGCTTAATACCCAAGATTGTGTCTTTTCTGGCGTTGTTTAATTCTGTCAGAACAATAGGTGAACTGAAGTTCTTTTTTTCTGTTAAATTTCATTCAAGATAAGATTATTAAAAGTAAAACAGAAGAGAAAAGAAAGAAAGGTGGCTGTGATCCAGAAGAAAATAAAAGAGCAGTTTTTTCTGTCTTATACTACAAGAAATCAGTTGGATTCTCTGGAAGTACCATGGGTTTCCCTAGAGGAACGCTGCAAGACTACATAAAAAAAAGTTGAGAGGCTGGTTTTATGGATTGACTTAAAACTATCAGTAAGAACGCCAATAAGTACAAGCCTATGACGGACAACTGCTTTCAACTGTCACAGTGTAGGAGCTTTCTTTAACAACCTGGATTGAGGCCTATATAAACACATGTTCAGACCACAAGACATTGGAAGTCTTGACGAATCAGGTCTGAAAAAATCCACACGCCTGGTAAAATCATTGCACAGCGAGGCCAGAAATAAGTAGGGAAGGTCACGTCAGCAGAAAGAGATCAGTTGACCACGATTTGTGTTGGTGTTAATGTGTTGGGAACACAGTCCCTCCTCTACTTATTTCCCCACAAAAACAGTGTCCGGAAATTTTACTCAGGGGAGCTTAACCAGGAACCATCATGATCAGCTCAGAAAACACTTCTGGCTGGATGAATGCCTCTCATTCTTTGCTTTACTTGCAGCATTTTATCAATCAACTCAAACCCAAAAAATCAACAGGGAAAAAATATGAAAAACTCTGAAGTGCTCACTGACACCCCTATGAAAGAATGCATTAAAACTAGGGTAAAAGCTGTATCTGCCAAAAAGCCCTAGTCCTGGAACGGAAGAAAGTCAGACAAGTAAAAAAACTAAAAAGCAAAAGGCGTGTCTCTGGCGTAGTTAGAGTGACGATTCTGACGTAGATGATCCTGTATACAACAACTCTTCAGACCCCAGCATAGACATTGAAGACAAGCCCCCTACCAGCAACTTCTAATTTGACACTGAGAAAGTCAAGGCTGGTGATTACATTCTGATTGAGCTGAAGAGCAAGAAAGGGAATTCTGTTTACAATGTTATCATTATCAAAAGTAGCAACTGAAGAACTTAAGGTCCTCTTTTGGAAAAAGACTGGAGCAAGAGACTTTGCGCTAACTGACGAGATGAATAGTGTCTTAAAGACAGAAATTGAAATAAAACTGCCACCACTGAAAGGTAGAACATCAAGATTAGCGGAGCGGCTTACTTTTGGTGTTGATCAGTCAATGTATAATTTGAAATTAATACTCTTTATTTTTTTTAAACCTTAATGAAATTCATTTTGTAGATTTTTATGCTGACCATATTCTTTCTTAATTTTATAGCCGAAAAACAAGCTTTAATGTTCTCCTGGTCACTTTTCTTTTTCTTTTGTCCGGTGGCCAAACGTAAGGCAGAGACGACTGAACCAGTACCGGGATGGTCCAAATTTGGCACTCTTGACCACTTGGATAGAGAGGCATCCAGGTGAAAAAATGGCGGAGTATTTCTAATTGTCTTTTTCAAGGATGGTATTTAATGAGTTACTTTTGCTTTGACACGCTCAGCAACTTCTTATCGCTTGAATCAATTCATGGAGAATTAAACAAGTCAAAATCAGCAGATCGTGGGCCAGTCTCCTATCTATATATCGGACCGAAAATCAATATTGAAGATCGAAACATAAATGTTGATATTGCAAATGATATTTGGAAATTTCTGTTTATTTCCAGCTTTTTAACCATCTACCAGGTAACATCCAAGAAAAAATTCCAACATACGAAAAGTTCTCGCTAATATCTATCGTAAATTTGAAGTTCTAGGAGGGGGGGGGGGGGGTAAATGCCCCCCTTCCCTACGCCCATACCTTTGCACCTTTAAGTGTAAACTAAGTTACGAAATCAAAGTGTCGGCTTTCTTAGTCAATTGCAGTTACAAAAGAAAACATGTAACAAAATATTTGGGTGAATTCGTACCGAAAGGAGTTGGTATTGCCATGTCGTAGAATGACGTTTATATATTGATTTAATACATAAAAACACAATTTACAGAAGTTAGGGATTGGGATACAAAAACGTTAACTTACGGCTTTCCACCGGGTATAGGTGCTATAGGTGCTCGCATTTGTGGATGGTCATATCCCCCTGGACGGGGTGGGTATCCTTGTGGGTGCATTTGACCCTGATAGTTGTTCACCATCTCAGGACCTCCCATGTATCCTGGGTATTGCCCTAAAAGCAAAGTATCTTGTAAGTCTATATGTATACAAAAAGCTGACAGAAGTTGGTCTCCAGGCAAATTTCAAACAGTGTGGTTGTTTTTCAACTCGAGACCGCACAATGAAAAGTATAGCCCACCCATGACGGAAATACGAATATATTAAAGGGTGCTAATTGAAAAAAAAGAAGAAAAAAGAAAAGCTCCATACAAGTTTATCTAGGGAAAGTGAAACTATTTGAAAACTCATTACAAATTAAAATCAAGCATTATAGACTAACAGTTTGTGCATGATGAACAAAGCCAATAAGCCTCAAATCAGTTTTAGTGATTGTATTTGAAAATTGACTTCATCAAAATTTAAATTAATTAAGAATTAAAACTTGAAAGTTACTCTGCTTGTTACTCTCCTAATCAGATTTTAATCATACCATCCATGTATCAGAATCTCGTATTAAGAAAAACAGTAGTCACCCATAGATACATCACGATAATTAAGTTAGAAATTTCTATTTTCCCACTGACATTTATAAGAAGGTGCTGCCATTTAGTGACCCTTTGCAGTGTACATTTTTTAAATATTCGAATCCCTCAGCTAATCTTGAATGTAGAATAAGTTAACGAAAATGTAGTTGCTTATAAATTTGAATTTTCCTCGTATGGCAGTCAGGGGCTAATTTGCTATTTGGCAGGGGGGAACTGCCCCCGCGGACCCCAGTTTTCCCAAAGCTAAAATTTATCGTCTTTAAACTTTTGTCAAAACTAAGATAGGCCTAAATAATTCAAGCATCCACAAAAACTTATGTTTTCTTTAGTATACCTTTGCCGTTATAGCACATTCTTCACGGTCATTTTTAGTTCACTTGGGAAAATCGGCTCCAACTCTGCCCCACTCCCCCAGGATTTTGACGACACAAAAAATTACTTTAGAAGACAAACTTGAAACTAGTGATCCTAAATTGAAAAAAAAAAAAAAAAAAAAAAAAAAAAAAAAAAAAAAAAAAAACTGAGGAATTAAATGAAATATATCAGAAGTTACGGCAAAGACGGTAGAAATTCGAATCCCTACATAATCATTAATTGTTTACATTAAAAGTTTACATAATCATTACAGCAAATTTTGTCCCGTAATATTATTGGAATTGGTAATCTTGTTGGTTTCAATGATCATACGTTTCACCTTCATACAAAAAATTAAACCTCGAAAGAAACATACTTGAAACCAAGACCGTATCCAGGAGGACCCCCCCACCAAAAAAATACCCCCCGAAAAAAAAAATCCTGGATACAACCCTGCTTCAAACATTCATTTAAATGCCTTTTAATCTCTTTCAAGGGGGAAATTTTGCATGTGATAAAAGGCTTCTTTTAAGATTTTCTACGCTTTCTTTTAGGTTTTTTTTTAATTTGAAAAAGAAAAAGTAATTTTCTAAAATGGTTTATTCTTTTCTAAAATCTTTTTCTTTTGACGAAACAATTATCAAGTAGACCCAAGGTTATGATATTATAAATAAGCTTAAAACTTAAGTTTATTTACTAATTCTTAAAAGATTATGATGAACCATTAGCGTAACCAGAGCGGACTATTGGTCCAAAGGATTTTAATTATTGCGTATCATTTTCTCTGAACTATTTGACATTTATGACTTTCGTTTTGTGTTACTTATTTGTTGAAACTGTTTATCCAGTTGAAATCGTCGTTTGTCATTTGAAAGAATAAACGAATAATTTTGTTTAATTAAAGAATAAACGTAGTTTAGACTTGGACCATTATATGTATGTAAACGACACTGGTACTTGTCTAGAATCCGGGTACACACGCGAGAAGTGAAGTTCCTTTAATGCCAAAAAATAAAACAAAATAGGATGAAAATATAATAGTTTAAAAACAATTAATAGTTTTTAAACAACAGTTTAAAAACGGCTATATATTTGCACATTAAGAGGTGGGGGAAGGTGGGGGTAAAGCATAGCATATATTAGATACATAACCTAATCTAACCTAACCTAGGTACCTTTTAGTCCCCCTAAACCCCAAAAATCTAAAGTTTATATCTGTCATGGAGTGAGCAATATCTGGAAACCTGTTTATCAATAGCGGCTTTGAGATTTCGATGCGATCTTTCTTTCGTGTGTACCCAGATTCTAGACAAGTATCACAACACTAAACTACTTAAAAACCAACATAAAAAGTTGCATAATGATCATACAGATTACACATACATAATAAAAAATTAAATTAGTTTAATTCCAGACCTCTTACTTTTTCTGCAAAAAATAAACAAAGCCATTTCTTACAAGTGTAATGATTAAAACTCGAGTCAACAATACTCCACAAGGGATTCTTTTTTTGCCATCCATTCAACTTGATTAGAAACACCATCGCATTATTTCCTTTCCCCTGACTTCAGGCTCTTCCCTCCCATCCTGGGAATTGATATGCTTAAAACACGACGCAAATTGTCAGAACAGAAAGTCAAAGTTAGCTGAGAAAGTTTCAAATGCCACTTGTCTTTTCTCTCCCTGTCTCTCTCATCAGAGAAGTGTGTACTTAGGGAAGAGTTTGAAAATAAACCAAGCTGAAAATCTGAGCACGTTAACTAAGTTTCAAAAAGCTTTCCATCATGGACAAGAGAAAAGAAGTGGAATCAAATTTGTAACTTAACGTAAGGATGTAAAAATAAATTTAGGTAGAACTCAGAAGTAATTTAGAGTGGTTGTACTGGCGGATCAAGGAGGCAGGGGGCCCCGGGCCCCCAAGATTTTTCTTGCACACATATTCCATGTTTTTCACTCTTTTTCTTAAATAAACTTGTCGAGTTGGTCAATTATTGGCACCCTTGTCACATTGCCCCCCTCCCCCATGATTTTGCTCGAGATCCGCCTTCGAGTGGTTGACCACATCTAAACTAAAGAAAGCATGCCAATAAAATAAAAGTAGCACCATTAGATTCCTTGTTTTAGGCTTTTTCCAAATATTATGGCTGCTTTTCTGACAGAGCACCCTCCCCCTGACAATCCCAGATAGAGCCCTAAATAATACGTTTCTCCGTTGTTTTCCGTTTCTCGGTCCTTCCTATTTCTTTGTTGACGGGTTTCTTGACCCGTCAAAAGCTTTCACCCAATCTGATTGCAAAATAATTTAAAATATGTTGGATATCGAATATATATTAAACAGATTTAACACTGTGGATAACAATGGAAGAACACACGATGATGTGACTTTTAGGAATATACTGCATAATATAAAGTAAGAATGCTTTAGTGTTTTTTTTTAGTTTTGTATATATTTTCTGGCTAGATCAGGGATCAAATAAGGGACTAATGGTACTATCTTTTATTAGCATCTTTATTTTAGACATGGGCACCCACTACACGTTAACCGGATTCGATATCTTTCCTCGAAGGAGAAATAGAACCGGCAATAACCGATGTTTTAAGACTGTATCAGGGCATTTCACAATTCAAGCCAAAGACCATACTTAATAGATTGCCTTCAAACCAAATAAAAAAAACATAACAACAGACAAACAGAAAAAAAATGAAAAAGAAAATACATTACAGGAGTAGTTGTCATTGTAACAGTCTTCTTTTTTTTCTTCGCATGGGGAATGGGCCGAAGTAAGGCCTAATTAATTATGAAGTTGGTCAAATTAGCTTCTACACTCTTTTTTGCTAGTATCCACTGATGTCGATATTTTTGTCTAGTTAGGTATTAGTTCATATGATAGAATTACAACTAAATATTTAATTAAAACATAGCTAAAATGTAGTTTTCCACTGAGCCGAAGCTAATTCTCTTAGGGTATAGACAGCAATAAACCGGTTATTGTCTGATATTGCGGATCATAATCCTAGGTGTTTTCGGAATAATAGACAAGTACCGAGACTTGTACCAACTACGTACTTTGCACGCAGAAGGGGGGTATGAATTCCGAAAGATCTCACCTGAAAAAGTAGTGTCCTATAATACATTTTTTATTCTCTGGATGGGGAAGGGGTCCCCAATTTCATTCTCTGGACATAATTCGTCATAATAAAAAAAATAGATGAATAAATAGGTTAGTAAATAAACAGCTAGTTTATTTACTAACCATTAATTAATGTCGACTCTGGAAATCAAAATTTAAATATAATATGTTCTAACTGACAAAAATAAATCTTAAGACGCATCTTAAGTAAATGTGGTAATTGCTTGATAATCAGTCCCTCTTGATCACAGTAGAGAATATAATTCCACAGTGCTCTTGATAAAGAAAGCATACTAACCAATGGGAGAAGGTTTTGGCATCGGTCCTTTAGGTCCTCCACCAATGGGCACTTGTGGCGCCAGTTGAGTTGCTCCATTCGGTGTGGACGGTTTTGGGACTTGAAGAGGCTTTTGGTCTTCATGTTTTTTACCACTAGGAGTACTTACTGTGCTTCTTGGACTGAAGAAAAAGAAGATAATCATAATTATTAAATATAAAACGTTAGTCATTGTGCAAAACAAATGCTATATCACTTTTTAACCGTCACCGATAAACAACCTTGGTTTCCTTTAAAAGCTAGTACAGCAGGTGTTCTTTAATTTACATTCATCGATTTCCTCATTTATATTTTAAGAGAACTGACAGGAAATCACAGATCACTTTAACATTAGTTTGGTTATAGGAAGTTCTTCCCCCCTAGATGCCATTCAAAGGATAATAATATCACACAGCCTCTTCTTCACTGTCTACCTATTTATATTTTTTTGATTCTACTGCACATTTACCGTTGGTATCATTAGGCTAGATAATCTATGTGCCATCATTTATTTCCATTTTAACTCGAACTCTTATGAAGAACCGAAAATACCAGAACCACTGAAGAAACACACTTAAAACACTTCTAAAGAAATCGTGTCCGAGTCTAATATAAACGACGCTAAAACTTTTCAAAGAGATTTACGACTTCACTAACTAAAACCAGGGACAATAAATGCTCAGACAACCTTTTGAAATGTCAAGAGATCAAAACCTTCTTACAACAGTAATGAAAGACCGGTAATTTTTTCCCTGAAAAACAGGACAGGTGCTCTTCTGGGCCATTGTAAAACTGAAGTTCCGAGAAAGAAAGAATGAAGGAGAGAGAGTTACCAAATAGTGAAATAAATAACATGTTTTGTCAAGGGATTCCTCGGGGATAGGAGTTATAATACCTATATTTAAAACATTTCTGTCATGAGAAAAGAAAATAAAATATACTAAATTTATAACGACACTAACTAGAAATAATGAAAATAATAGGGATTGTATAAAGGTTTCAACATAATGACACTAGTAACAACAAATAAGCTTTAATGACTGCAAATTATAAGTGGCTCTACATCCTTTTTATAAAGCCTCGATTACCTTTGAGATGTTTACTAAAATCATGAGAACCGCCAATAGGAAAGAAGAAAAAGAATAGAAAAAAACTTGAATGCATGTCGATTAGCTCATTATCGCCGTGCCTGGATCAATCAAATGTTGTTTAAAACAAGACGAAATTCCTGTCATTGGCATCTGTTCAAAACGCTAGGGGGGGGGGGGGGCAAAATGCATTTTTCAAAATATAGTAAGGGGGAATTCCAAAACCAAGGGGATAGTATATCAAATTTCTTTTGAATTTCTTACAGTTTTTAAACCAGTCCGCAGGAACGTTTCGTTTTTCTCTTTTTTTTAAAGAGAGAAATCTGTAAAATTTTAATGCGTAATTTCTCTCTTTTTTCCTTTCAGAGATTGGTCAGGAATTACAAGAATTATTCTTATGTCGCACTTTCTGACATAAAAAAAATGGGAGAGGGGGTAATTTGACGAAGATGCCGACATCTGTTCGACCTTTGTACAGGTAAATGTAATGAATATTATCTTTTGTTTCACACGAAATATATATGCATTATGAAGAGCTGTCAACCTTTCATCATCTATATTGCACGCTTAGTTCGAATATATTCTTATTGATAAAGGTAGGCTGTAGGGCACCCCTCTCTAAATATTGGTCCTAAGGACCCCTCATGAAAAGGTGGTAAATCTGAAACAGCAATTGCACTTTCTGAGGATCCTTTTACCCTAGAAAAAAGATCCCCTGATATCCCCTTTATTAACTGGTGTACGACTATTCAATACTGTACAACTATTAGCATTGCTGTATAATACATTCTACAGCAGGACTTCCTAAACTTTTTTTTCATTCACGACACCATATAAATATAATTGAAAAACAAATAAATATTTTTTTATGATTCATTTATTAGGTAACAATAAATAATATATATATATATATATATATATACATGCAAATATATAGTTTTAGAATTTGTTCGGAAACATTCAAAAATATAAAATAAAGAATTCCACAAAAGTTGCCTTTATTATACTTACACAAATTATATGCCCTATTTTTAACAAAACTGCATTTTTTTTGCAATAACATAAATAAAAGACAATTCTGACCATAGTTCAATCGAATATATTCGAACGCAGTCGTTGGGTGGTAAATATTAAATTAAAATGAAAGGAAAAACTTTAGTGAGATGGATGTGCCTGTTTTTATTGCATAACAAATTAAATCTTGGTGGAATGTTTGACACTGCTGGACGTAAGACCTCTTCAACATTTTTTAGCGATGAACGATATTGGGGTTTGATATGTGTTGAAGCTCAGAAAGTAACCTTACATAAATATGTGCTATTGAATGCCAGAAGAACATATAATGCCATATCTGCGATTGTGGGAAATTTAGTTATAGTTCTGATCCAGAATTCAGTCAAGGGCTTTTTTGGAAATTGTAGTTTCAAGCTTGAATCACTCGAACGATCCGCAAATTCCTCTTGAGCTTTAAGTGGCATGTGATCAATCTCAATTAAATCCAAACAAAACGGATTTCGAATCCAAGCTGCCTTTTTGAAATCAATAATTAATCTAAAATATGTACAGAACTAGGTCTCTAGCGTTTTTAAGTGATCTACAATAATTTTTGCAATAAAAGTTTTACAATAACTTCTCTCGATTATAAAACTGTCGACACTGGAAAATATTTGGAACGATTTTTTTTATACTCTCTTTCCAAATTTTAATCTTTTTAATAAAACTTTAAATTTTATGATTAGAAGTAAATATGTCGCAATTTTTTCCTTGAAGAGACAAGCTGAGATCGTTTAATTTCGCAAAGATATCCGACAAACAACACAGTTTGGATAGCCACAAGTCTTTTTGAAGAAAAACGGCAAATTCGCATTTTCGTTTGGTTAAGAGTATTTCAATTCCGTCTTTCAATAATAGTACCTTTTTTAAACTTTGACCTCTTGACAAAAATCTTACTTCTGCATGTAATAATAAAGTTGTATAGACGGAATCTATATCCTTACAAAGATTTGAAAATCTTTTTCAAATTTATAATCTTAACAGCATTCTGAAGAACATCGTTTAACTATGGTGCTAACTTTTTTTGCTGCAAGGGCCTCTCGGTGAATAGGGCAGTGAGTAAAAGTTATATGATCATAATGAGTAGATTGAAAATGATTTAAAACCAATGTTTTTGCCCGTCATCGCTCTTGTACCAACTGTGCATATTCCACGGCAATTTTTCCATTTTAGACCTTCAGTCTTTAAAAATTCATCAACTTTACAATATATGTCTTTTCCTGTGTTAAGTTATAAATACTTGACTTCAATATTTAAATATTTGACTTTATAATCTCTTGCAACCCCATGATTTTGGTACGCGACCCCATTTGGGGTCACGACCCATAGTTTAGGAAGCCCTGTTCTATAATAACGGTTCTTGTTTCCTAACGGTTGTAGGCAATATATGTTTAGGGATGCATCCACCACCGCACGGCAGCATATCCTGAAAAACTGGGACGCCACATAAATAGCCTTTCTTTGATGCTAAACCAATCAATTTTAGCCGTATTAGGCAAGGGCGGATCCAGGATTTTTTTTCGGGGGGGGGGGGGGCTTTACTAATTTTTGACTCAGTTTTCGACCAATTTTACTGATTTTTACCTAGGTTTTACTAATTTTCGACTTATTTTCGACTCGGTCAAAAATTTCGGGGGGGGGGGGTTCAAACCGGGTAACCCCCCCTGGATACGGCCTTGCTATTAGGGACAAAACTGTTGTTTTGTTTAACAAAACGGCAAAAATCGTTAATTTGTTGTCCCATCATTCTTAATACTTTACACTAACAAACCTCGTTTTTAATGCTTCGTGCCGGGGTTTCACATTTCTCTCGTTCAGACAACCAAAAGGAAAGCCAAACCTATGAACGGGTTTAAATTTGTTGAAGATCTGGTTCTGAACAGACGAAGTTCAGTAAAAGTTTAAAAAAGGGTCGTGGTTCTGCCGAAAAAGATTGCTTTCCCTTTTTACAGTCAATCCTTATTTTAGAGAATAGCTATGTGAATGTACAAAGGCAAGTCAATCAAGTGATTAGACAGCAAAGTCTAAAAATCAGACGATCCGATTGGCTTATAAAAGGTGTGCATGGCATTTGGAAAAATGGAAGCCAATAATTTCGTCGTTCCAATTTTATGCTGATTTAGAGGGTGCTTTTTCGCCATAGATGCGAGTTACGATAATCTTGCAGCTGATGATTTGACAAACAAGAAAACCCACTTTAACACATTCATCAAAACTGCTTTGAAACTTTTACTGTTCTAAATGTAAGAAACACATCCTCTGTCATTAATCAGAAGCGGTAGAGGTACAAAAAACAATTTAAACATACCCCCATCTTGCCCAGCTGTTCACCCTCATTGAATCTTGCATCCAAATTAGGGATGAATTTCATTTCAAAATAGTTATCAAATAATCTTTAACATATCGAAGCGAAGCTATTAACAACCACTGGCATAATCATCACACTGACTACTTAGATCGATAAAAGATCAATCCGTTTCTTCCCCATAGGGTGTATAGTCTATTAGCTTTTGAATTGGTTATTATCAGCTGTTAGCGTCCTGGGCTTTTAATGAATGATGCAAATTGACAACCTAAGTGGTAAAAAAAAGGTGAATTTCAAGCCTAATACAATATCTTCGATTCCCAAATTAATAA
Organism: Artemia sp. Qi Xiang Cuo; assembly: GCF_049724085.1. Lineage (NCBI taxonomy): Eukaryota > Metazoa > Arthropoda > Branchiopoda > Anostraca > Artemiidae > Artemia > Artemia sp. Qi Xiang Cuo. Next base: position 38,536,539 of record NC_142799.1, read on the forward strand.
AGAAGACAAAACCCAGCATGAGGTAAATGTACTAATGAATTTCGATCTGATGACAATTCATTGAGGGCAAGTAAATATAAAGAGGTCCCTGTAAGTAATCACGCAATCAATTAATGGCTTATAATTAATATATATATATACCTATATAGGCATATACACCGTGTATACCAGCTAATACATGTGTATTCAAAATACTCATCTACAGTCAATAAAGCCACCTAAACATAAAGAATGATTCAGGCCATATTTAAACGAGGGGTCATCCACTTTCTTCTATCTGGTGTGCATCTAAGAGTGTACCCTATGCTACACTCTTCTCCACCTAGTGGACGTGATTTCTGAAAATTGGCAACCCCTCCATTTTAAAATTTACCGCGGGTACATTTCACAGCCAAGGGAATAGTTTTTTATAATCAGTAAAACTTTAACACAGCGAGTGATGATATCGTATTTAGACAAATGGATAAAAGAAAAGACTTAGTACGTTAAAACAACAACTTAACACCCCTGTGTAGATGTATCAATACAAGGTAGGACACTTAGTATTTTCATTTTTTTTTTTACTTACAAATCGGAATTTCATACACACTTTTTCACGGGAAGGGGATATTGGGAGGGACAAAAGGATGATCTCTCTGCGTCCATTTATGCTGATAATTATTTAGACATTAACAATTTATAGGATATATAGGGTAAATATCAGACAGTATTATATCTTTAGATAAGGTACTGTCCTTGTATGGTGTACCAGATGAGTGCGTTGAAGTGATTAGTGCTACGTACAAGAATAGCATTGCTTCGTTTAAGGTAGAAATCAATGTGAGCAGTTGGTTTGGTACGGAATACGGAGTCCAACAAGATTTGTTTTATCCCAGTTTAAATGAATGATTTCGATAAGAATTTTTCCAAAAGAACGAAGAACAGACCATGGAAAGACATAATACTTGTGGAGAAGTAAATATCTCCTAGACTTGCATTATGTCGATGGTATGTTTGCTAGTTTTGAGTTCAAGGCGTGAGAATATGTTTGAAAATTAATGCTGAGATGAGGTTGATTAAATTAGGAATAAATATGAGAATCATGGGTACTTTATTAGTAGCCGGGCAACACGCGAGAAGTGAAGTTTGGTTAATGCTAATGAAATAAAACAAAGTGTGATAAAAATATAATGGTTTAGAAACAAATTTGGGCTATATAATTGCACATTAGAGGATTAGGGGGGGGGGTGAAGCATAGCATAAATTTAATACGTAACATAACCTAGGTACCTTTTTTGCCCGTTTAACCCCAAAAAACTTAAGATTAAATCTTTGCCACAGAGTGAGCAATAACTCACTATGCAGCGGAAACCCTTTTTTCAATGGTATCTTTAACATTCTATATGCGGCTCTTCTCGCCTGTTTCCCGGCTACTAATAAAGTACCGAATGATGGCATGATGTAGGGTAACGAGGAAAGTGACCAAGTTAATAGCTTCACTTACAAAGGTAGCACTAATAGTAAGGATAGTGGGTGTAGTAAACGCACAAAAAGCTGAATAACCAAGGTATAGTGTTTTTTCTTTTTTTTGCACCAAAGAGGTTCGGGAGAATAGAAAGACCGGCCTTAGAATTAAGATTAGGATCCTAGAATTCCCAGTAATGACAATGGTCAATTATAGCCATGAAACGCAGAAAATCCTAAGGTTGGGGATAATAAGTTCAATTTTCTAGGGAGATATTGAAACAGAAGTTTAGTGTTGTCATATTTTACCGATCGTAAACGGCTAACATTATGCTTTTTGGCCATCAGAAAAAGGCCAAACTAAAAGCGGAACGTCCTCCAGTGAAATTAGAAGATGTCGCAAGAATATATCCAAAGGAAGTATGCGTTTCATGGGAGTGAGTAGAGTAGATATCTGAACAGAATGTGGCAGGAGAGGAGTGTTCGCATCTGTGTTGGCATGAGGCGTGTTGGTGCTGCGATGAGTTGATAGTAGTGATGCATTTTTTTAGGAGTTTTTTTTCTGGTATCCTTTGAAGTATTACACAATACCTCCATTTGTAACGCGAAGCAACTTCTGCTGATGTTAACATGATATCCAGTTTTTTTCCGACCCAATATTTACGTTCCAGTCATATTACGTTTGAAACTCTAGATCCACTATTAGGCTACTACCTAAGAGATTATGTTGTCTCAGCTCGCTGTGCCCATCTCTTCTCAATTATAGAATCGCGTGTACATCCAACTTGAAAGATATGCGAAGCTATCATTGTTTTTATGTTAATGACTGCTTTTAGAGATATGTCAAAATATGCTTGTCACAACTACAAAGTTTTTCTGTGTTTGTGGCATGGCAGCAGTGATTCCAGTTTCAAAAAAGGTAAAACCCATGGCAGAAACAAAGAAAACAAAAAAAATAATGACATCATTTTTTGATGAGTCTACACGAAAAAAGGTTTCCAAAATATTCCAAATGGTGAAATTTTGATTCGAAGTTTAATATTTCGTTTCTCCGTGTGGCAAAATAGTGTTTGAAAAGAACAACCGCTGTTTGAGTTTATTTCTCAACTTTTAAGAGCTATTCAGCTGTTCATGATAAAACAGTACTGGTGCGTTATATGGTCACTTCTAAAAAGTCCAAGTTTGGTTAATGCTAATGAAATAAAACAAAATAGGATGAATATATAAAAGTTTAGAAACAAATCTGGGCTATAAATTTGCACATTAGGGGTGGGGGGTTGGTAAAGCATACCATATATTAAATACGTAACCTAACCTAACCTAGGTACCTTCCCCCCTAAACCTAAAAAAACAACAGTTCAAATATAGTAAACGCAATGAAAACCACGCATTGCATTCCATTTCTCTATAGCGGTCTCTTGCAAATAGCCCGTCTGGCGGGTTTCATCTCTCATTAGTATATAAATAAAAGGTACATTAGTATATAAAAGGTCCCTCCCCCCCCCCTAAACCTCAAAAAACAACAGTTCAAATATAGTAAACGCAATGAAAACTACTCTTTGCATTCCATTTCTCAATAGCGGTCTCTTGAAAATAGCCAGTCTGGCGGGTTTCATCTCTCATTAGTATATAAAAGCGACCATATAACGCACCACTACCGATAAAACTAAACAAAAATGGGTATTTGTCTAGAATCCGGTAAGTGCGCAGAAGTTAAGTTTCGTTAATGCCAATGAAATGAAACAAAATAGGATAAAGATATAATAGTTCAGAAACAAATTTAGGCTATATATTTGCACATTAGGGGGGGGGGGGGTTAAGCATAGCATATATTAAATACCTAGGTATCTTTTAGTCTCACTAAACCCCAAAAAACTAAAGTTTAAATATAGTTCCCGGGGTGAGAAACCCTTTGTTTATACCTCACACGGCAGCGACAACCTGTTTTCATAAAGATATTTGCAATACATTTCTCGGGGCACTCACCGGATTCGAGACAAGTACCCAAAAATGTTTGATTCTAGTAGCTTCTCAGCCTTTTTAAGCAACGGAGTAATAAAGAAAAATGGGTACCACATAAATTTTCCTAAACACAGATTTTCATCAAAAGTCTTTCAATTCACAGATATTATCTTCTTTTTTTGTCCTAGCCTAAAAAAGAAAGAGCCCAACCTTAGTATCACAACTAAAAATATGAGCAAACAGCCCACATGGTTTCTGGAGCTTTTTTACATTCTGAATTCCCTTTATAGTGATTATATTTCTTAAGTAACTTTTAGCACTATTCAACAGAGTATAATTTTATGCTTAATTACTTCGGACTCTTTCGAGATCAAGTGGTTTAAATGATATCAGTTGTGTACGGTGCAATTTTCCTTTCAACTGGGAACAGGAAATGTTACTTATTAAGCTCTCTCTCGAATTGATTGAGGATATCCAATATTATACAGACACTTGAATGCGTTCCCCTATAAGAATCAAAGAAGGCTTGGGAATTATTGAGGGGAATTTAACACTGAGTAATGTCTTTGTTGTTGTTTTTTTTCTTATTTGATATATGATTTGAAAAGAGCCCTTTTCGCCAGGAACGTGACGTTTTTCCAACTGTTAAAACCCTTTGCACTTATCAAATACTGCTGATCTTCTCTGTGTGTGCGTGTTTGAGGGATGCATGGGAGGTAATTACCTGGTCTTTCGTTCCAGGTGGGTGCAAACAACTGTTGTACAGACCTGTTGTTGGAACTATCTTAGTTTACTATAAATTATTTTGATTCCTTCGTCTAAGTTTCCAAGCAAGGACGTACGCAAGGGAGGGGCCTCCGGCCCCTCCCCCCCCCCCCAAAATCTCACGATTTTTTTCATTTTCCCATAATTTTCTGATTTTTCTCACAGAATAATGGGTTTGAAGGATTTGACCCCCCCCCCGCCCGAAACAAATTGGGCCTCCCCCGAAACAAATTTCTGCGTACGTGCCTGTTTCCAAGACCGACTGAACACCCTTTAGAATAAGGGTTGAGTCAAAATCTTACTAAAATTTTAGCCACCAAATCACACGACCCAATTTCTGAGGGGGTGTCCACCCCCTCGCAAATTTCAAGACAGCCCAACCTTGAAAAAGAGATGGTAGATTTGACCTTTAACGAGTGGATAACAATTTCAAACCTGAGTTTAATTTGAGCATGGGAATAGCATCAATTCTTCTTTATTCAAAATAGTTTTGTTTGGGCGGTAGAAGCAATTAGCGACAATACCGCCAAATCAGACTGAACAAAGTAAAGCCTCCAAATCCTAACCTTCAGACTTCTTGCTTTATTCTTTGTCAACATCATCTTGATGAAAGTGTCAAAATCAGTAATGACATGCCGATGAAGCTTAACCACTATACGTACCGATAGTCTATTCGCTGACAGTATCCTTGCTAAATGTAAATGCCTTACTTGCATAAAATGTGACAGGTAGAAAAAAATCGGTTTACACTTTCTTTGAATGACCAATACTGGAAAGTACTGATAAATAACGGTATCTCTGCCAGCAAACGCAATATCTTGGAAATAATCCAAAAGAAATGCTTAGACTCTACTTCGTTTCAGTTGGGGAGTATAAACAGTAAGAAAAAAACAAAGGAAACAAATTCTACCTCTTGTTAGTAATGTGCCTTACAGAAACCATAAAGTTCCAAGAGCATCCGCATAAATACATTCATAAAGGCGTTTGCAAAGGCCCGGAAACAATTCCAAATACCACAAGGCTTTAGATGACATGTAATTTAAAATGTGTTATTTCCATAAAGGACCATTAAATTTTCGAAATATCAATTTCGCCACTAAACAATTTCTAGAAGTAGGCCTACATTAAAATTGATATCTCCTATGGATAGTGCATTAACGAAAATCCTTTCACACAACAAGTGTATTATTTTGTAAAATATTAGAATTAGAAAAGAGATTAATTTTACATTATTAGGGATTAAACTACAATTAAAAGGACAACAGACTTATAAAATTTAAAGACATCAACTCCATAAGCTTGTGTTGCATTAAACGTCATTCAAGATATTCAAAGCTACAATAAACTTATTGCTTCGGGCACGGAGGATGTGCGAGCAATGAAGTAGATTTATGAGTACATGTTTACAAAAAATGTATTTTCTGCTTCCTTTTTATTTCCAGAAATCGAGATAAATGAATACTGGAATTAACTATTTAATTTTGGACAACCAATAAGCACTGCTTCGTAAAAAAGTGAAAACAAATTACCTATGGGGTATATGTTCCTTTTTATGCAATCCTTTATCCAGACCATTTTCCCGGGGAGAGGTTGCATCACTGGAGGGTGTAATTCGATCCTGTGAAAAATATTTATTCTATATCAATTTGGTGTAAAAACACATCTGGGAAACGTCAAGTCAAACAAATTAGGAGAGACCTTTCCCTATTTTTATAGGATGCCATGAGCCAGACAGAACATAATGCCAATAAACCAACACTAAATTGGAGGAAAATAAATAAAAGACCGTTACTTTGAGCAAAACAATCAATTATCTAGTAATAACAGCGGAATGGTTGCACAGTACTGGCAACTAAGAAAAGAAAATATGTACAGTTTAGAGTAATTAAGCAAAAGAAATTCTAGAATAAAATTGGCTATAATCAAACGTGAGGGCAAAATACAAAAAGAGAAGTAGATAAAAACTGAGAACAAAACACAATAAAAAATTAATGAAAAAGAAAGATAAATCAGGCACGTACATGGGAGTATTTTTGAGGAGGGAGGGGTGATCAAAGACTTTTTTAATAATTTGAATAAGAAATTTCCGAGAATTTTACGATTTCAGGGGGCCGAGCGCCCCCCCCCCCTCCCCATGTGGGAAACTGTAATATTCGGCAAACAAATAATGGCGAAAAAAGCAAGTGGAAAGAGCTGCTCTATTTATCAAACTGACCATGCTACTATCAAGCTGTTTGCTCTTTCGGTACTTCTTTGCTATATGACTTTTGATTCGGTAGGCTCATATGGGAAGACCATTTTGATTGTCCCATGGCCTTATAAAGTTTGTCAACCTTTCAACGTGCCTTTTCAACATTTCATTTTGCTTTTTCATTTACTAATGTACTCGTTTTTATAGCTTTATATTTGATTTCCTATTTAATTTTATGTGAAATTGGAATGCCCGGATTGTAGTTGTATATTTGACCAGGTCTTGAAAGCTCTAGTTGAGAAGCACTTCGATTACGAAGAAAAAGCCTTGCACATTTAACGTTAGGATTGCAAACATTTTGAAATCGTATTATAAAATAAATATTATTACCATTTTTAACACTGGATTTATCCCTATGATAACTTAAAGAACTTAATAAGTTCACTCACAGGGAGGGGGGGGGGGTCACCTTGTTTTTACCCCAGCCACAGTTGCAGGGTCTCTGAAGGAGACCAGTTTAAATTCCATAATAAACAAATTAATCTCCATCTGTTGTAATTCTGGTTCGTTGCATATGAATCCCGTTTAATTGAGATATAGTCCAGTGTGGGACTGACGAGTCCAGCTCTCTTTAAACGTTCATTAACAAGAAAAATCAGATTACTTAGTGGTTAAACAAATAGTTTTTCCATAGTTAGACATCCCTCATCTCCCTCCTCAGAGGTAAAGGGGAGGGTCCCAAAGTTTGAAAAACTACATAAAATAGCTTGCCTTTTGACTAGATAAAGGCTACAAAAAGAATATGTTCATAGTTGGCTCCCTTCCCGAAATGAGTGAAGACAAGATATAATCCTATCTAAGGTCATGTATTCATGTGAATTTGAAAGCGTATGTCTCGGTAAATGTAGTCAATTAAATTACAAAACCGTATATTTCTTGGACTAAAAAGACCAAGTTATTTCATTCATGTCCGCTCTTTAATATCCTTTCCCCCTTCATCTTTTACCCACTCGAGTTTCAAAGAAGTCTCGAAAATTGTTTAATCATGCAAATTTTATTCATGAGCATAAGCTGGAAACGAGTGAGAGAAAGAGATAAAACATTAGTCTTTCCCCGTCTTTTCTTTGGCCCTGTTTGCTTCTCCCTGTGAAGTCATATAGAAAACTTTTGTAAGTATCTTGTTGCTAGTTCAAATGGGAGAGAACAACTTCGAGTGGGATCCGTTTCGAAAAGGAAACTTATGGAAGAAACTTTGCAGAGTTTAGAAAACCCCCCATGCGGCTTAAGTTTCAAGTTCAAAGGAGTAGTTGCAATGAGAAGAAACTTTGGATTTGCCTTTGCAAATGGCCTCGGAACGAAGAAACTTTATAGTGATAAGTATTTGCAAACTAGGCTGGATAAATATAGAGAAGTATCGACACGGAACAAACTGTAAATTTCGCCACATTAAAGAAAATGGACCAGCTTGTTTTACTTTTCTCATGAGAAATTCATTTAATAGAACATAAAAATGCAAAATCGACAAAACGGCCAAATCATTTTTTTTTTTGCAGTATAAAATTTTATTTGCTGTAAACAATTCAATCAAAAATTTTATTTCTTTAAATTTCCACAAGAAATTTCGTTTTGGGTAGCCCCACCTGACAAAGGAAATGCCACTCAGATTTAATATTAATTTTATCTTCTTGTAAATACATCACTCATTTATGTTTGTAATTTCCATACAAAAAAGGGAGGGGTATAAATTCCTTAATCACAGCAACATTCAAATTAAAATTTAAGATTTCTGATAACTTGAAACTCTGCACAGTAATTAATTTACGGTGGGTACTCAAAATACTTTTTGTTGCATAGCTAATTTACTTATTTCCAAGGAAGTAGACAACTAAAATATTTCAGCATTCAAGTTTGCCTACTTTTTTCTATGGTTAAACCTTACTACAGATCAAAATTTCTAACATAGTTAACACGATAACCAAGAAAAATTAGTAGGGAAAGGTCTCTCCTATTTTTCTAATGAACTAAATTGCATACCTCTACTCCATCATCCACGACCAAATCTTGATCACTTCTTTCGCTGTCACTCACCTAAAACAAATAAATTGAAACATTAGCACAATAAATTTTAATACGATATCCGCGTTCTTATCGTAGATTTTTAATTACATGTTTGTTTTGAAATCTTACAGATGGAAATGTTTGATTCTCATCCGCGAGAAGGTCGCAGGCCAATTTAAACAGATATGTTACATGTTTTGTGTAGGCCAAGTATTAAGATAATAACAGTGATAGCGACCACAAGGTTGGTATCAAGTTCCATAGACAACATATTTAATAAATTAACATTAATTCCCTCCATAGCAATCTCCCATCTCTAAATATGTAGCCAATCAAAAGCTAAATATAATTCATTCTTGTCAAATGCAAGGCAAACCCCAGAGTACGATTTCAATATATCATTCTTGGAACCCTTGACAACCATTTAATATTTCAAAAACGGAGCTGAACACATTCGCTTTCACTGTGCCAACAGGCAGTATACAGGTGGTAATGAATAGACTAGCATAATCGGCTTCCGGTTTTTGGTTTAACTTCCCACCTACTTAGGTTTTATCCTCCCCTCAAAACTGCGATGCGTAAGATGACACCCAGACATCAGTTGCTCAAATCTGTTGGATGAGTCTCATAGGAAGAAAATAACAGCCTCAACATTATTTCGGGTTTGTTAAATAGTTCAACATAATCCAATATCCAGAGCATAACTAGGACTGCCCAAAGATGATAAAATTGATAGAGGGATTATTGGCAAATATAGGAACAAACTACGAATATCCCAAAACCTTTTTCTGTCAACTGAAAAAGAACTTGTCGACCACTTCAACGGATATTGATATACTCCAAGAATCTGATTCATATTGAGTTCAGTTTATATGGCTGTATAACTTTCGCATACAATTGTGGCCGATAGCAGCCCTTAAATAATGAATATCGTCTGTACAAAACTCGGGATCCGCATTATCTTAAGTCACAGTAGAAAAGGGTCCTTATTAAATATCCAGAACACACTCAAGAAGTGAAGTTACGTTAATCATAATGATATGTACCGAAATATGATGAAAATATAATACTTTAGTAACAAAATTATGGAAACTACTACAAACAATTATGGAAAGCAGGCTGCCCAGAACACATTATATTAAATGCCAAACATAACCAATTCTATATATTAAATATTTAACTAAAACATACCTGCATAGTAGTTTATTCCACGAAAGAATAAGCTAATTATAACCGAATACGAGAGAAAAACCGGTTTGCTCAGATCAAACAAAGCAAACTTCTTGAGTATGTTCTGGTTATTTAACAAGTACAAAAAATAAGGTACTTTCGCATTATCCGGGCCTCTCGGCTTAATCACTATAGAGAAGGCAATGATAAACCCGTTTTTGACATGATAACCGCTGTAGACTAGGCAATGATAGCGTGGTTTTCATTGCGTATAAGATATTAAACTGCGTTTTTTTGGATTTTAGGGGGCAAAGGTACCTAGGTTAGGTTATGTTACGTTACGTATTTAATATTTGCAATGCTTTACCCCCCCCCAATGTACAAATATATAGTCCAAATTTGTTTCTAAACTATTATATATTAATCCTATTTTATTTTACTTCATTAGCATTAACCAAACTTTACTTTTTAGAGAGGCCCGGATAATGCGAAAGTACCAAAAATAATAAAGATACCAAAGAAAAGCTCATATTCTATATAGATAAAATCTTTGTAGCAAGATTTTCTAGATTTTTCTAAGAGGTCATTTTCTTTAGATATAGGCCTAATACCAAATCTTTGGTCATTAACATAATTACAGCTAAGTAATAAGGGATTTATTGGAAAAACTACCGACTTTGGATAACACTAAGAAGTCCAATAACACTTATATGCACAAAATACTCCAACATACTTAAAATAGCTAGCTGAGGGTGATGCTAGAATTAAAGTTAATTATTCATTAAGATTAACATTAATCTTTTACGTAAGTCAACAAATAATTTCGAGCCTCGTTTTAATTTGCCAATCATGGTTCATAGGCTCCAAAGACATTAAGAGATACTGCTGTAATTTTAATTGAGGAAAATCCTATTATCTCCAATTAATTCAGAAAATATTGGTACTTGTTGAATATTCCGAAAAAACTTAAGTTCCTGATTTGTTAGATGTGTCTAAAACCAGCTTGTCTGTCTGCACTCGGTTATAATTAGCTTAGTCTCAGTGAGACAAACTACGATGCAGGTATATTTCAATTAAATATATAATTAAATATAGAGGTGATTAGGTTAGGTATTTAATATGCGTCCTGGGCATCCTGCATTCCATAACTTTCTTGTGTAGTTTCCACTATATTTTGGTATATTTCATGAGGATCAACCTAGCTTGACTTCTTGGGTGTTTTCGGGATATTTAACAGGTACCAAAATATTTTCCAAGATCTGGTCGAGAGTGACTTCTGGGAAAATTGGCGATGACTAGCATAATGACATAAATGATATTCCTCGTCTTAATTCTGTTTGTATTTTGCAACCCGTTACACATGCATTATTTAATAAGATAACATTTTTCTCAGACTCACGAATCGATCGTCTATTCCTGAATATCTACAAAATACAGTTATTTTTTTTTTTACTACAAATAATATTAGTGAAAACTTTGAGACCGCCTCGCCCCCTGGGGCAAATTCCGCTGCGCGCGCTCTTCTTCCAGCTCACATTCTGTTCAAAGCTCCACTATGTATTCCCTCCTATAAAGCTCCTGGTTGCTTTAAATCTTTCAAATTTCGTATGCTCGTTTTCCCAATAGATAATATTCGCGTGCTTTGAGGCTCCTTTCTTGATCCACGACGTATTTTAATATGTATTAATTAAAAAAACAGTTCTCACGGAAGCAAAGAGTGAAGTTGAAACTTACACGAACAAAAATTATTGTTTTGCAGGTTACGTAATAAACTGATCCTGGATATTTTCTAACATTTGTACAATTCTAAAAACTAGCGCTTTACTGAGAAAACGAAATCGACCCCAAAAAACAGGATGGTCTCGCAGGATAAGAAAATTCCAAGAGTAACCTACAGAAAATAAATTACCAATTAATAAGTCTCTCAAGTCTTTCACCAACCATGATACGGGTTACTTTTAGTGCACAATTACAATTTTCTAAATAACTCAAGCAAGCTCAGTTTTCAGAAAACTACTAGTTTTAGAATTCAAAAGATATTGGAAAATATCATGAGTTAGTTTATTTAAGCTAGTTCTGAAGATTTACCTTGCGTAACCAATGGAACAATAATTTTATTCGTTTTAAGTTTCAAATTTGCTCTTTACTTGCGTAGCCTAAATATAACTTCATTCAAATTGATTTTGATCGTTTTTATTTTTTCAACATATAAAATAAAGCATACAAAAAGATATTAATTTGAGCTATGAAACTAAAGAAGGCAATATTATTTTTGCGACACTAAATTCAGGTTTTACTTCCTACCCTCCTAAAGCGTTCTTACAGGGTATGTGCAACTTTGTCACATAACTAAATACCCGTGGGTATGTTGTGACTGGTATCTTCGAGAGTTTGCAGATGAAAATAATTCAAGTATTTTCATGAAAATAAAATTAAATGTAATTTTTTCATTAGGCAGTTATTTTTTACAAACGATTTTTTTTTAGTTTCCGCTTACTAAGGGGACTGGAAGGGGGATGATACAAGAGGATGGATTATAAAAAGTACGTATCCAGGGGGGATTAGGGGTTTTTCAACCCCCCCCCCCCATCCCCAAAATGTTTCTCCGACACGTAAAAACGTAGCCTAGCAAAAATGAATATAGATAAGTTTTTGATGCATTTTTTAAAGTTTTTATTTTATACCCCAACTCCGAAAACTGAAAACGTCCTTGGACTGTAAGCCTGGCTAAGGATTTTCGAACACAAGAAATGGTAACACAAGAAACTATAATGGTAACCTTATTATACTTCCAAGCCTGTCAACTCTAGAAGGTATCAAATAGGCACTTTAAGATGCAGTTATTGAAACGAAATTATAACTATAAGAAGCACATATAGAGAGGCAGCTTTTGAATAAGTTATTAAACATCTTTCTGTGATCTTAAGGCAACCTCTTAGCTCTGGCAGAAAAACAAATTATAAATAAATAATAAGATACATGATAACCATGCAAACAAAAAGTGATTTTCCTCGTTTTTCAAGTGGAGGGGCTAAGAAAATCAGTTGAAGGTTTTAGACAACATCTCCATATTGATCCTCTTTCGGCAAAAATAGAAGTTTTGTGGCAAAAAATGGCAGAAAATACCACTTTGCTGTGGCTTGATCTCTCTCTTCTTTTTTACATAAAAAGGTCATAATATGCTGGTGATTGAGCAACAATCTTGATAGTCAGTGCAACATTTCTTGATTGGGATTTTAGACTATGACAAATTGATAGGCTATGTTGAAATTTGAATTTCCTGGCATTTTGACCCTCTTGTGGCAAAAACTGATGTTTTATGCCAAGAGTTATAGAAAACACCACTTTGCAGTGGCACGATCTCTTTTGTTACTTAAATAAGTTATCTGCTAACAATTTGGTAATCACTGCAGCATTCATGTCATTGTCAGCTGACGATTTATGAAGAAAATAAAGCATTCGTGTCATGCTTTAGAGTCGTTTTCCGAAATGGGAGCGGGGGGGGGGGGGGCTCTAAGCAAAAATGGCACAAATTTTTTTTGTGGCATGATCTCTTTTTTAATTAAAAAGGGTCACTTAGATATGGCAATTCCCTTTCAAATGAGCCCTATTCCAACATTCTACAACCACTCGTTTGGTACGATCCCCACTGGCGAAAGGAATAGGACACATCAGGGCTTCCCATGCAAAAAAGAAGTAATTTTCCTTGTAGTCCAGGGTGGGGACTGTAATTCTCCTGAACATGGTTGACGACCACAGTGATTACAGCGGGGCACTTTTCATTTCGATCTGACGCCAAGTTTTAGGTGTTTCAGTTCTTTTTCGAAATTTGAATGAACTTGTTTTCCACAATAAACGTTAGTACTAAGCTTAATCGACATAAATGTTACCATTTCTGAATCACATTCAAATGGTATACTTTTCTCATTCGACAGTTTTTTCTTCAAAAGACTTTTTTAGACTTTCGGTTACTAATGACCCTCGTTCACTCTGTACTTCGCTGCCACCATGATTAATGATCTCGCGAAAATACTTCAAAAGCTCATTGCTTAGTGATTTTGTTTGCAGATAACATCGCATTTGATATTTGTACAAATAATAGTCTTTCTCTCTTTAATGATACAGTTTTTGTGGCTAATATTGCTGCTACATGGTTCAAGCATAATCAATTAGTGTTACACTGAAGAAAGACGTGATGTATAATTTTAAAAGATCCAAAAGCGCGAGTAGTCCCTTATCATCAGCAGTTTTAATGGAAGCATACACAATTCATCTTGTCAGTATTTACAAGTATGTGAGGCTACAAATTATCTTACCTAAACATAATTCTTAATTATGGTATACTACATAATAACACTTAGTCGCTGCTTTCCTTTAGCACTATCGGTGGCGTCAATTCACAAAAATTAGGCGGGGGGGGGGGGCAAATATTTTTCAAAATCTAGGAGGGGATGAATTGTGTTTTTTTTTTCAATTTTTTCAATAAAAATAAAGGAAGACATTTTTTTCATAAAAAAAAAAAGGTCTTATCAAAATCCAGAGGACCCAGGGCCCAGTGGCGTCAATTAAGGGGGGGGGGCCTTAATTGACGCCACTGGGCACTATCAAAACTAAGATTAATCATTAATCAATAGTTATCTAAGTATTATTCAGTTATTTAACCTAGTTACTTAAGCTCCTTCAAAAGATGTCATTACTGAGATTTATATACCAAGACCTCGGATGCTAAAGAATATGCCCAACTGATTCTATGATTTTTTTTTTTTTAGTATAATTCATTTTAATTTTGAACAATATTTTTCCGCTTTGTTCCTCCATAGCTTAGAATCAACTACGACAGAAAATTAGTTTCAAGCCTTATTTTTTCGTTTAATTAGTCGAAGTTTCTGTTTCATTTGAAATAATACATCGTATTGATTTATAATCCCTTGAAGTTGCTACTACCACTACTAAAAACTCACTGGAGCGCCAAGGCATCTGAGGCCTACACAGCTCCGCGTCCTCCTCTATCCCAATCTATTCAAATCTTCTTTCTTTACACCCTCACAAGAAGTCCCAATTTCCTTTAAATCCTTTTTTATGAGCTTTTCCCACACCATTCGGGGGCGACATGCTTTTCACTTGCCGCTAAGTACGATCTTGGGCAATTTTTCCTCCTTCATTCACAGAGCGTGTCCAAGCCATCTCAACCTTTCTCTCATTTTAGCCCTAGAAAACGGGGTAGAACCACATTTGTCGCACAGCTTAATGTTTGAAATACGTTCAGTCAGAAGGGTACCCAAAAGAATCCATAGACGATTTCTACGTCGAACAAAATGTAAACGTTGCTGCTTCTCTTCAAGGTACTCGCTACTTTTAATTGCAAATAGGTTACAGTTGAAAGGTTTGCCTACTGACCTATCTAGACTGTCTTACGTAACCATTGCATTGCACCACTTTGCATGATAGACGAAAAACAAAAAATCATATAGAAAAAAAAGGAATCTTTTTTCAGAAATAGGAACAGCCAAGAAAAGACAGAGATTTGGAGAAGAATCTCACCAAGACATCTTCACTGACAAAAGAGTAACATTCCAAAAGAAATAAAAAAAATAAAGAAGAGAACAAAAGCAGAAATCCACAAACTGACTAGGCAAAAATAAATAAAATGAGTAACAATACAACTAAACCTTAAAAAAGTAGACACAAAAGTTTTATCTTGTGTAAATCAAGATGAGGGGATTACATTTCCGCGCGGGGATTTTCAAGGGGGAATACACGTGACATCGTTTTTATGTCCTTAAGTCCCTTCACCGAGCGAACTCGGCCCACTTGGCGCACGAATTAATTAGCGAAAACTCGACTTTGCATTCAAGGCTTCGTCTAAAGACAAGTAGGCTATCAAATTTTTTTGTAGATTACTGTTGTATACAGTATAATAAATAGCTTATCCAGAGCCCCACTGGTTATGTTCAACAACAATTTATAACGATTGCTTCTTGAAAGGTATGTATTCGGGATTCTTTTCTCCTTTTTTTTTGGGGGGGGGGGGGTAAAAAAGGTCAATTGTATAGAAAACACAGGGGAATCCTTGAGTTGGGTAGGGAGGCAATAAGTGGCAAAAGGCCACCCTTCTCAAATGTTAGTGTTTTCTCTCTGATACCACAGTTCATGGCATTTGCTACTTATCCCCCAAGTCACATTATAAGACTGCGATCTTTGATGAAGTCTTGTATTTTTTACAAGTTGAAAACAAGAAACAACAGATGTTTATTGAATGGAAGTTATCAGCCTCCACGAAGAATACACACGGATTGACACAAGCATTCACGCGAGTATTAAAAAAAAAAAAAAAAAAAAAAGGCATTTGCTAGCGACATTTTGATAAATGACAAATGTTAAAAAGATGTGTGGATGCTTGAATTACGTAGGCCTATTTTATGTTTGACAAGGTTTTTGTAGACGATAAGTTTCAGCTACAGGGGGGGGGGGGTCCTCCCACCCCATCACAAATTACACCCCTGATTGAGAAGTCTCATTAGTTGACCGAAGTCAAGAATGAATCCCAATTCTTACGTCTTACCCAAGGTAAAGTGATTTCAAGTTTTTCGAAAATCCATGAGCAATCATATTATAACTAATTAAAAAAAATCAATTTGGATCATTAAGATATTTTTCAATACAAAAAAAGCCATCAAAAACAAAATCGTCAATCTTTTCGTCTTAACCTGTTCCAACAGCGATCTCCATCCATCAACGAAGCACTGTTGAACGCCAATTTATCATCAACCATAAAACATGTATTTCATTTCGGCTAATTACTCATTCAAGACAAGTAGCTAATCAACCTCTTTAATATGCTCAATCAACGGTTTGGTGGTCATCAGTTAATACATCCCTTCAAGCATTTAATTGTATTCGTCTTGGACCGTCTCCGCGTTTGTGTGAAGAGCCACTAACAATAGCTTTGAATGTAGGATGGATAGACCATGGATATTGATAGACATCTATGGATGAATATCATTTAATTTGGTATAAAAGAAAGATTACAAATTAAAACAGAAAATTTTACGACATACAGATTTAGCATTCGGCTGCGGAAACACAAAATACGTCATTGACATGTTTTTGTGAACCCAAGATACACATCATAACCAATACCGTATTGATTACCTCACTATAAACAGGGTTACCATCCTTAGTTATTCATCACTATTTCTAGAGATTTTTTATATGACCTAAACAAACAAAAAATCACTAAATCAGCACGTAAATCACTAGATTATTGAAGATCACTAAATCGACCATAAAATCGCTAAAATCTAGTGATTTTTTTCACCGGGTGGCAACACTGACTGTGGATTGGCTTAAGGGCCAAATCAAGGTAAGTATGCAGAGTTCCTTCGAACTGTGTCCCCCAACCCAAAAAAATGTGTATATTTCCTTCTGAAGTTCATATTTTGTCCGGCAATTCATCTATTCTTGTTTGGAATGTCGTCATTGTGTAATCAATCCCACTTTGATCTTCCTGGGCTCCTGGTCTACACTACCCTGCTGCTCCTCACTTCGATAACAGCTTAGTAAATGGTTTTTAATCAATTTCTCGTAATTGTGAAAATGTCAGATTCGATCCTTAGGCACGACAGCAACGATTCTGTATTACGCAAATATTCACTAGGTAAAAACTAAAACTTACTATAAATAAGGAAACCCATGAATTTGAAAATAATAAAAAAAAATATCCCAATTAAGGATAACCACTAATTCAATATCCATTGTTATATATGAGGGACTTCGGTATTAAGATTATGTTTTATTTAGGGGCCCTCGATTTGGAGTTCCTTGCACGCTTACTTACATCTTTCCATAAAACATGCCTCTATATAACAAGACCCGAAAACTTTATTAGGGGCATGAAACGTCTGCATTCAGGCCAACCTTTGACCTTAAATTGGTCACTGTGGATTTATGACATCAGCTTGTTTTCCGGTAACTATTTCATCATTGATGCATAGTTTTCTAGCCTTGCTTAAGGGATCCATATACCTTTAGATAATAACGAAGGTATTAAATGTGTTTTGCTTAGTAGATTGGCGCTAAGAGACAGTGATTAGGGGAGAATAATAGGAAGATGGTACCATAATACTTTGCTCTAGTTTTACCCTTGCACATTCTGAATTACACATTTAAATTTAATTAAACAAAGCTAAATTACCCTTTGGTGTTTGGGCTTGAATTCTAATTGCTTTTATGAATACTGAATAATCAATAAATTTTGATTATATTTACAATTTTTGTATTACATATCCCCAAAGCACAGTGTATTACATACAAGGCGGAAATTTTGTCCAACTCGTAAAAACGTAATAAAATGCATAAAACAAAAATTTTATGTTTTTTTAGATACCCTCCCCCCAAATTTTATCTTTCATAGACCCCCCCCCGCTTCGAACAAGTCCTGGATATGCCCTTGATCACACAGCGCAATGATACAGCGTAAGATCAGCCGTAAATAATCAAAACGCATTTCCAGTATAAACGAGATCTGAGAAATCGCACTTTATAGTATCAAGGTTGCATGGCAAGTGGAAGAGAATTCGGCACGTACTCATAACTCGTAAGATTATTTCGAATGGGCGAGGAGGGGGGATTCGTAAAGAAAAACAATAAACAGGTTCTACAGGAAAAGAGTAAATTGTGGTGGAACTTTCGTAGCAGTCAAATATTGGCCAAATCTTCTTTTTTTCGGCGAAGTATCTCCAGTGGCGTCAATTAAGGAATGAGTAGGGGTTAGTGATCCCCTAATTCCCCCCCTCGTATTTAAAAATATACCCTTTCTGTATTCTCATTGAAAAGGAGCTTTTCAAAAAGCTTGTCTTTTCCAAAGTTAAAAATCACTAAAAATAAATAAAATAAAAATAAAAAATACATGCTAATCAAGCAGAATCTAAGATGGCAATGTCGATGAGAATGATGCATTAACAGAGTTTTATTGTACAGACTAAGTCCAAAGGAGACCTCCCGCAGACAAATTGTTTAAAGAAGAGGTCATAAACATCATTTCACACTTCGTATTTCATTATTAAATCAATAACCTACTTCGAATGGTATTGACACCAGAGGCAAATACTGTTCATTCACAAAGACAATGAACATATGGGATTACAAATAACTGACGTGATTTTCACAAACACTAGGGAGGATAGAGGGGTAAGTCGATGAACAATGAAACATATCTCCCTTCATTCTCTTATACATACTTCTGTCTCCGGCCTCCAAATGGATAATGGTTTTAAGTTTTATGGTTGATGAATGGGAACCGATTGCGTTTTTCATTATGATGAAGAGGGGAACATGTGCTCAGTATCGTCACAGCAGAAGAGGGTAGGGGAAAATAATTAGGGGAAAAACTAACCAACAAAGCAACTGTGGCTGATTTAAGATCCAGGAGAAAATTAAAAAAGAGATATGAAGTTAAAAGTACCAGCGAAGTATAAGAATACCAGTTGAATTCGTTCTATTTAACGGTCCTGTTCTATTAACCGGGCTCTTTTACATAGTGCTAGTTTGGTTAATGCTAATGAAATAAAATAAAATTGGATGAATATACAATAGTTTAGAAACAAATTTGGGCTATATATTTGCACATTAGGGGGGGAGGGCAAAGCATACCATATATTACATAATTAACCTAACCTAATCTAGGTACCCCCCCCCTAAACCCCAAAAAACAATAATTTAAATACAGTTCTTGCCTTTATTTATATCCCAGAAGGCATTGTAAACCTGTTTTCATTACGCGTCTTGATCTATTTCGTGACTGGTATGCATTGGCGTATACAAAAGAGCCCGGTTAATAGAGCAGTACCTATTTAACTACTGCTAAGTAATGGTTGCTATACAAAACATACCAAAACATAGTTTCGCTTTATATTTTTTTAAAGAAAAAATCCATCATGATCTTGACAGATTATGCCGCAATGGCAAATGACTAATCATTTGTCTTCACACAAAAGATTCTTATTAATCCTATGATTCTGAAACTTAATAAATGCAACTTAACATCATAAAAGGCAACCAGGAAACCGCAAACCTTCCTTGTTTTCTGGATTAAATAAAAAAAACAAGTTTTTTAAACTGAAAGTAAGGAGCGACATTAAAACTTAAAACGAACAAAAATTATTCCGTATATGAAAGGGGCTGTCCCCTCCTCAACGCTTCGCTCTTTACGCTAAAGTTTTTTAATGTTTTAAAAAATAAAGTTGTGAGACAGAGTCAAACTTTAGGGTAAAGAGCGAGGCGTTGAGGAGGGGACAGCCCCTTTCATATACGGAATAATTTCTGTTCGTTTTAAGTTTTAATGTCGCTCCTTACTTTCAGTTTGAAAGATTTGTTTTTTTTTATTTAATTTCTGATCATTTTTTAGTTAATGCAGCTTTTATTTTTGCTCACCGTCATTGAATAAATAAACAAAATTTGCATAAAAATTTTACTTTTCTTTTGCTAAATGGATGTCTCTAAATTCGGTTATGACGTAATTTACAAATTAACTTACGTAACTAACTTCTATATTCGTATATTTTTCTTCTGGCAAAAAATACAAAGTTGCAGATTTTTGCAGATATGAGCTTGAAACCAATGTAATAGAGTTTCCTAATACACTGAATCTGATGTGGATTTTTATTAAAATTCTTTCATTTTTGGTGGTTGTTTCCCCCCTTCTTAAACAATCGGGTAATTTTTCTCAGTCTCATAGCTTTTGATGAGTTATGCTAAGTTTTGTAAAATTTATTTATGTGAAATCAGCGTTATAAACAAACTCCTCTTAAATATTTATTGACATCAAAATTCCGTGTTTAAAAGTTTCGATTACTATTGAGCCGTATCGCTTGTTTTTTTTTATAACGTAAAAAGTTAAAAAAAAATGTTGATTCACAAACCCCTGAATCACAAAGGCCGTTTAATTAGAATAGATAGCTCTTTTGAAAGCACTAAAAAAAAAACGTAGCGTAAAGAGCGAGGTATTGACTTGGGGGAGAACCCCCTCACATACGTAATAATTTCTGTTCGTTTTAAGTTCTAATGTTGCTTCTTACTTTCAGTTGAAAAAACTTGTGTTTTTTTTATTTAATTTCTGATCGTTTTTTAAATAATGCTTGAAAATCCGGTGCCTCCTTCATAGAAATGTCCCTTACCCCAAAGAAACATCCTCCACGGAAATATTCTCCAGAGTAACCCCCTCCTCTAGCCCCCCCCCCGCCAGAAAAAAATCCTTCCTGAAAATGTCTGTATACTTCCCAATAACCAATAAATAATGCTGGCAAGTCCGGCGCCCCCTTCATGGCAATTTCCCTCCCCCTGGGGACTTTGGGGGATTAAGTCATCCTAAAAGACATATTTATCATATTTTTGACCATGCTGAACAAAATGGCTATCTCAAAATTTTGATCGGGTGACTTAGGGAAAAAATAAGCGTGGGAGGGAGCCTAGTTGCCCTCCATTTTTTTTGGTCGCTTAAAAAGGGCACAAGAACTTTTAATTTCCGTTCCAATGAGCCCTCCCACGATATTCTAGGACCACTGGGTCGATACGATCACCCCTGAAAAAATAAATAAATAAATAAATAAACACACATCTGTGATCTTTCTGCTGGCAAAAAAAGCAAAATTCCACATTTTTGTGGATAGAAGGTTGAAACCTCTAAAGGAAGGTTTTACTATACTCTGAATATGATAATATGATTTTCATCAAGGTTCTATAGCTTTTAGGGGGTCTTTCTTCCTTTTTTTGAAAATCAGCCAAATTTTCTTAGGCGCGTAAATTTTGATAAGTATCACTAAACGTGATGAAAGTTATATATATGAAATCAGCATTGAAATCTGATTCTTTAGATGTATCTATTGGTATCAGAAACCCGTTTTCTAGAGTTTCGGTTACCATTGAGCCGGGTCGCTCCATACTTACAGTTCGTTACCACGAACTGTTTGAAAGAGTCGAGCAGCTTTGAACAATATCGTTTTGACAAAAACAGGACTACCGTATCAAACATATTTCACCCGTATCAAACAAAGCGTCTTCAGTGTAGAGAAAAAAAATAAACTAAAACTAAAAAATATACATAAAACTAAAATAGACTCACCTAAAAATATAATATACAATTGCTAAAAATTTACAATTTGAAGCTACCTTCGTGAAACCATCTCACAAAAGTAACTGAATAAAAGTAAAAGTCCAGTTACTTTTGTGAGGTGGTTTCACGAAGATACCTTCAAATTATAAATGTTAAGCAATTGTATATTATGTTTTTAGGTGAGTCTATTTTATTTTTATGTATATTTTTTAGTTTTATTTTTTTTTCTCTACGCTGAAGACGCCATGTTAGATACAGGCGAAATATCCGTTTTTTGTTTTTTTCTTCGTTTTCATTTACTGGCCATAGACCCGTTTGTCGTATTTAAATATATATATATATATATATATATATATATATATATATATATATATATATATAATATATATATATATATATATATATATATATATATATATATATATATATATATATAAACATATATGTATATATATACATATATATATATACATATATATATATACATATATATATATACATATATATATATATATATATATATATATATATATATATATATATATATATATATATATATATATATATATATATATATATATACTCATATATATATATATATATATATATATATATATATATATATATATATATATATATATATATATATATATATATGTGCTCGTGCATATATATATATATATATATATTGTGATTTCTGTCATGGCTGGCCAGTTCGGCTTTAGCTCTTTGATTCCAAAAAAAATTTCATTTCTTTTGAATTTCTGGTCATTTCTTATTCAAATTATCACATTTATTTTTGATCAGTTCACACACACACCCCCCCCCCCAACCAAAAAAATCCTGTGCACGCGCTCTCAGGGACAGTGCAAAAAAATTGAATTTGGGCTGGCGAATTGTCAGAATTTGGTTAACTTTTCTAAAGATAGGAAAATTTCAAGGAGAACGACATCAAGAAAAGCACATCTTTAGACCTCTAAAGTCCAGATTTTAAAACGTATTCTTCTCGAAAAATAATAGAAGATTCTCTTTGATCATTTATTAGAAAAAAACGCTTTTCCCCGTGTTACAGAGACAATTAGAATATATTAGCAAAAAAAAAGCTTTTCGCCTTTCGTGTTTGAACCCGCCCCTCCTAAAAAATCTACTGATACCATCTTTCCCAAAAATGTCAGTTGTGTTCATCTATGGACTACGTCCAATTAGTAAAGAAGTTTGTTCTTAGGGAAGGAGGACAAAAGCCGTGACTATTTTTCACATCATTCTCACAAATCATATTAAACAATAATAAGAAATAACTGTCAGCTTTTCATTCCCGGAATCATTATTTATTAAGAAGTTAACACCATTTGTTTCTTTCACCTCGTCCATTTTTCATAACCACTTTCAGATGAAGCTCAGGGGAAACACAAAAGATTTAAAGCAACTTACATGCCCATCTTTTTCCTCTTTCTTAGATTTCTTCGGCTCCGGTTCCGGGGATCTTCCACGAAATTTTTCATGCGGCGATATTGAACTTCTCTGAAAGAGGAAAAAATTCTTAGTTTGGAGAGGGGGGTTTCGGGTATTTTTGGGTTACCCTTATCCCTATAACTTTCCAATAAAATGGCTAGACTTATTGTCCGTATTCGTATTCTTGGAAAAAACTTGTATTTTCTTATTCCTTAATACTAATGGCTATCCCAGAAAATTCTTCCAATGAATACAGTTTTGGGCTTAAGCACTAAAATGTGAGATTCTAATAAAACTTTCGACGCAGAATTCGCAAATGCTATCAGGAATTCTCGGCCCGATAGTTTTTGCTAAATATTTTTTTAAGTTCGCTTTATTTTTTTTCCAATTTTTAGAGTATCGGGCTGTATAAGAGATACAATTTAATCATTGAACATTTCCCTCGAAGAGCTTTCTTCTTTCAATTCTAAATTCAAGAATTCTATCACATATTTTTAAGTGTCCTAAGTTTTGGCTTCAAAATACTCTTGGATTTTAAGTCTAAAATTCTACAGAAATACTTTAGAATTGCTAAATAATAACACGATTGTATTTAAAAGTTTAGTCTTAAAGCTACATAAGTATTTCATGGATTTTAGTTTTTTTTTCGAAATTAGATTAAAAGTTCTATTGGAATCGAAATTCGTGCTAATCAAAACCAAAAGGTGTATCTTTTTCTTATAAATCAGTTAGAGATTTATCTGGTGGCCCTTTATCCACTGTTCGCATTTACAGAGGCCTAGTTACTTCTTTGTAACTATTTTATACCAGTCATGATTGGAACAGACAATGCTAAAGTGCCTTTAGCCCAAAGACTGGGCGATATTTTCATGGTGACTGATACACTAAATTGAAGCCTTATTATTAATTTAGTATTTGTGTTTAGTCCTTCTTATTTAATCCTTAAACATATACCCCTTGGTTTTAGGGGGGACGATATTTTAGTTGTTCAGTCAAAGGACAGATTTACTTCGTTCCCGATCTTTGTCCAAGGCTAGAAAGCGAAACCATCCCATTAGAAATGCCCCTCTTTAGATAGTGAAAGGAAACTATCATCAATCTCTTGCTGGTATCTCGTAAAAATGAAAAAAAGAGTAAAGAATAGTGGAAGTATGTTAACAAATACGGAAACAAAACAAAACACTTAAGTTTATACAGGACCCGCCAGTATAAAAAAATTATGAATATAACCATTTCGACCAGCAGAACAAGTTAGACTGCGTGGATTCATTAAAAAAATCTTGATACTAAAATTGTAGGGGGGGGGGGGGGGCAAACATAAGAAGAGGGAAATCAATAAATTTTATTCAACTGATTATAGCATTAATAGTTGTTTTTTTTTTTGCAAATTAGCATTCAAAACCCCATGAAATGCAGCCCCCACCCCAATGTTGCAAAAATATCGCAGTCTTTAGGTTTTGGAGGGTCCGAACCCCCGTATATACCTAAGCCAGTGCCATAAACATAAGGAGAGCAAGTATTTGAGATAAAAGAAGGTCAAAAACCACTCAATGACCAGCACTATCAAGTAAGCAATCAATGCAGCCCTCAAAGGTGGTAGAATTTAGGGTGTGCAAGAAAGCTAAATTTGGTCCACTTTTCAATTATTTAAATAATTTCAGACGTTATTACCAATTTCTATTTTGGTTTAAGTATGGTTTTAATAATATTTTATAATATGTTAAATATATAATAATATTTTATTATTAAACGGACAGTTATGCCATGGATGTTTATAGCTTATAAATTCCTGTACAACTTTGGCATTTTTATAAGCCAATTATAGGCTATATGAGGAGGACGTGTTTTCAGTTCTCGGAACGGTGAATTATATTGGGCCAGCCTTAAGTCATTTAAGATATTAAACCAAAACACGAAATCCATATCTTTACTCTGCAAGTCTTGATGTCGTCTGAGTCGGTTTCACTCGGAATATGGGTAATTGTATCTCTTTTAACGGGAGCAGGGCAGATTCTTCAAAAGTAAATTAAACGAGACACGAGAGATTATTAAAAGCATTGAAAATAATAAGGAATTGTAACCTTCTGAAGGGAACAGGCCCGTAATCAACCCCCATTACTGGTAGTACCGCCAAAATATACCTTCCTGTGAAAACGCTTGACAAATACCAGGCAAATGCTGGATTTATCCGAATTTAGTCAGACTCTAAAGCCCTTATAGTCGTGTAAGTAAGGATATCCGGGAGACCATCACGGTATCCCACTACTGCTACAATTTTACCGTCAGCTAAATTGTAGTATGGCTAAAAACCAAGAAAACGTAGAAAACACGGGTAATTGCGCAACATAATACGGTACTTGCGCATTACATCTTACACACCGCTATATACTGTATCGGAAAACATTAAAGGAAACCAGTCAAACGGGTATTTGCAATTGAGAATTAGATCGCAAAGCGGGGTTTCTTATTCCGTTTATAATATTTAAACTATTGTTTTGGGGGGTATGGGGGGGGGGGAAGGTACCTAGGTTAGGTTACGTATTTAACATCTGCTATACTTTACCCCCCCCCTCCCACACCCACCCTAATGGGCAAATGTATCGGCCAAATTAGTTTCTAAGCTATTATATTTTCATCCTATTTTATTTTATTTCATTAGCATTAATCAAACTTGACTTCTTTCGTGTGTAAGATATAATGCACAAGTAACCATAATACTTTACATTGTATTTCGTTTCGATTTGTGTTAATTCGCATCTAGACATTGGAATTCTTGTAAAACTTTAGTTGAATTTCCAAGTTCATACACATTAGTGCAGTAAAGTAAGTGTTCAAGCATCAAGACGGTGAAATGACAGCTTTGAATTGACACAATTATTTTTAGATCGTGGTTTCAACATTTTCAAATGAGGGAGAGGAAGGGTTATTAATGAATATTACTCCTTGAGGATTGACCCCTCCCTTCTCCCCTACAGAAATCCATTCGACACGATAATCCCTCGTAAAAAAAAGAATAAAATCAAATGCACATCCATGACCAGCTTTCATGGAAAAAATGTCTCAAACATGACATAATGTAATTTCGGTCAACATAGCCATCTTTTTTTTTCTTTCTTTTTTTTTGGCGGGGGGGGGGGGCTTTTTCTAAAATTAGACAAATCGTTTCATAGTTAAAGCTTTCTTGCGTATCACTAAATTTAATGAAGTTTATATAGTCGGAGTAACCAGGGAAAGCAAACTTGATTTTTATATCGTTATCAAGTTGTTTTTTTTTTTTTTTAATTAGTATCTTGCTTGTATTTTTAAACTAACAGCGTATCTTCTTTACAGTAGTTTTATATTTACAATAAGGTCAGTGACGGACTTATGAATTTACTGACAAAAAGAGAAAAAAACACACATCAACTGACAATATGTTGTCAATTAGGGCCCGTCAGACAGACGAGAAAAGCGTTCAATTGTAGTGTACCAATATCAATCTCGGTAGCATTTATTTAAGTTTATTTTCCAGAGGAAATGTCAACATCAAGTCAATAGCCAGGCAAGTTCTCGGAGGGGGGGGGGAAGTCAGGGTATATCCTTAGTAATTTCGTTGTCTTTGTTATGTTGGCCATATTTTCATGCAGTTTTATCCATCAAGCCTTATTCTGCTGTTCTGAGAAAGGTTGCCCCTTCCAAAAACTAATTCCTACTTATGGCTTTACCCCTTCAATCTGTACTTGCAAAAAATATAACTTGGCAAATGTCAAATAAACACCAAAATTTGTCATAATGCCCAGTCTACGTTTTTTTTACAATTGGGAGACAGAATGTGTCAAACATGGAACCCGCCTTAAGCTACACCCTTGCAAGGAGATATGAAAAGAAAACTTACATGTCTTTCATCCATTGGCAGGACAGCTGGAAGAAAAAAAGAAGGAAAATATTAGAACATAGTCTAAATAACTTCATGAAGTTAAAACAGAAGAGAGAAAAAAAAACATTACTCGAACAAAGAATTTTGAAGCTACTGAGAATGAGGGTGGGCCAGAGGGTCTAAAAAATCTCAACTATATCAAATGACGCTATTTCTTGATAAGTATATATCAAAACGAGAATCCAATTAACTTTTAATTAAAGCAGGTACATTGCCTGCTTTTCGACACCGACAAGATCATTTATTCACTTAGCTTTAAATTGTGAATTTATTTCGTAAAAGTCAAAAATAAAAGTGTCAGTGCTATTTCTATCACTGGGCAAAGCGTCATTGTTCTTTTTTCTGATATTGCAGAAGTGTGGTCTTTTTTTCTCTAACCGCGAAAAGTGTCACCGTTATCTTCTGTCATGGACAAAATGTTAGACCACTGAAAATAAGTTTCCTGGGTTCAATATTCCGTGGATGTAAATTTACCTGGAAAAATGTCACCAGTAGGTAGAATAGTAAACTATCGCTAATTAGCGATGAGATAAAACCGCCCTTGGAGATGGGAGAGTCCAGGGAGGGATATTACCTCAATAGACAAGACAATTACGTAGAGAGGTGATGACGCTTTTTGAAATAACACATATAAACAATGACACTGTATTTGGTGACAAGAAATGGAGGGTCTTAAGCACAATGACAGATAAAAGATAAGTTGGTACTGGTGCTTTATATGGGCACTTTTATAATTGTACAAGGAAACCAGTCACGAAAAACCCGTCAATTCTCAAGAGACCACTATACATAAATGACTGCAAAGTCGTAGTTTCTCAATGATTTACAATATTAAAACGATTGTTTTTTTAAGGTTTAAGGGGGGGAAAGGTACCTAGGGTAGGTTAGGTTACGTATTTAATATATGCTATGCTTTACCCCCACCCCCCTAATGTGAAAATATATAGCCCTAATGTGTTTATAAACTATTATATATTCATCCTATTTTGTTGTATTTAATTAGTATTAACCAAACTTGACTTTTTAGAAGTGTCTATATAACGCACCAGTACCGATAAGTCTTAAACATAAAGATAAATCATAAGCACCATCACTAAAGATAGGCACGTAAACAGGGGGGGGGGGGGTCTAGTGACCTCCCCTACCCCTGAAAACCTTAATTTTTCGAAGTTTCCGGGTACTTCTGATTCAAAATGCTAAAAAAAGAATATTATTAACCCCCTCCCCCCCCCCGAAAAAATATTAATTGTAAAAATTTACAGGGACACAAAGCTAATCTTTTGTCACGAAACTGTCATATCTTCAGGAACGTTGCAAAGTATTTCAAATTTATGTATTTAAAGTCTTCTGGGGGAGAGCTGCCCCCCTTACCTTCTCCTGTTACCACCAATGAATCTATGTCAAGCATATAATAAACCTGCACCCCTTTCTCGGTACTCCGACAATTGCTCGTACACAAACTGACAATTTCTGAGGAACATTACAATATACACATATAAATATTTAGGTCTAAAAATCCAGTTTCTTCTCGATCACCAGGCCTCCTCCCCCTGTTGAAAACAGCTGATCACTAAGTTACTGGCCAAGGACTAAAATATTAGCTAAAACTACTTCGTCTTTTTTATCTCAAAAGAGCACGATTGTCTCTTAAGATCCGTGTCTTTTTTATTTGCATGGTATTGCCCAGAGTAAAATATTTAAAGGAAGAATGGATGATTTCATGCTAAACGCCTAATAAAAGATTCCATGGAGCATAAACAGCTCACGCGAATTGGAAAACTACTGGAAACATCCATTTCGTGACCGGAACGAACATTTTTTGCGTGATGCAAAACCATTAGACAAAGCGGATCTCTCCTCAACATAAAATTAAAGGAATTATTGCCCTATATGGAAGAATGAGCCTTGTTTTAATTGAATTGAAGTAATAATTCTTACACGGCTGAAAAGTGTTTATTTGAAGCAATTGCAATTAGATGTCGCATTGATTAATTAAAATAAGATTCACACATAAGATTCAAATTTTGGTGTAAGATAAATAAAGTTTATGCATTGGATTCAAACCTAATGTTGCAATTACCCTAAGTTTAGATTTAGACTTTTATCGTGCCTCAATTATCTTGACTTCTAGAAAATTGAATACCATAAAAAATAGTTATTTTTTAATACAACTCATGCCTTTTTTATATGAGAATTAACATCATTTGTCGGTAAGGTCACGTTTTTTACCATATTAGAATAGAAAAAGTGTTAAAAGTAACTTAAGGCTTGTAGTGTGTCTAGCAGGCTTCAAATTGTATTTTATCTACAATAGAAGCCAGGGATGTACACGGGGAGGGGGCTTGGGGCCTATCCCTCAGTTATCCTAAATTATCCCCGAACTTCTGAGACCTTCTTTCGAAATTATGAAATAATATTGTTATCCTTCGGGAAATAAATCCTGCGGGTGTGCCTGATAGGAGTGGGTTCCAATTTTATCCCTCATTGAGCTCCTGCTTGAAATTCAAAACGAACAGTGTCATTGTAAGTATGAAAGTTGAAACAGTTCTTACGTACTAAAACAACGCTCCTTTTTAAGTCTTGCATTTCTACTTAATTTCGTCGTTTAATGAGCGATGATGGGCCATGGAGCCACGCAGATGTGTTTTCGCGTATAAACACGTTTTTTTACATACAGAAGTTTCCCTAACAAATACCAGATTTTTGGAAATTATTTCGTGTGTGATTTGTTAGTTGAAGTAAAATAATGACAGGCTTTTTATGCACCCCCAAAAGTGGGATTTGTTAGTTGGGATGAAAGAATCATACGCTCTTTATGCATCCCAAATCAACACCGACGCATGCAGCAAAATACTGAGGCTGCTGGATATCCCACTGATAAGATACGAAACAGGTGACGACAACAATAAGCGTTTCTTTGTCCTAGTTTTTTCGATCTACGACACTGTATATATGCTTGCTTATAATCGACTTATTCTTCCACTCTTACAACTTTGTAGAACCTTAAGAAAAAGAGCAACAATAAATGAAAGTCCTATCGGAAAACAAAGGACAATTATAGAAATTATGTCCAATCTTCCCTTATTTTACAAGTTGCATACTGTAATCAGTAGATAAAAGAACTAGAGGGGAAAAAAGTCCCCAAGAATTCTCCTGAAAGAGGGAAATGAGAAATAGACAGAAGATTTCCTTTCGGAACCTCTAATCAATTTTGAAGCCCCTCGATGCGACGTCCGTAGATCCTTATTTTTTTTTCGCGTTTCAACAATAGAAGGGAACATGAGCATATAAAGGATTTGGTTTCTAGGTGACATTTATGCCGATGGAACAGTTGATAAGGGGCGTTTGTTAAAGACAAGCATTATTAGCAGGGAAAGGAAAGGATCCGAAGGGGAAAAGCTAAGGATTTAACTAGGAGGGAATTTTCCCCTTTCGTTTGAGATTGATAATGGATAATGGGAATGCGGTGCTAGGTCCTTTGTTGTGATTAGTTTAATACGAATCTCAAAGGGGGAGGGACAGATATTAGAGACAGATGTGATAACTGTTTCTGGTTTCCATCACTTCGGATGCATGCAATTTGAAAAGATGATATGGCGTTTACACCCCTGCTGCTCCGTTAGAAGAACTTGACTAGTGCCTGATAGGCACTGAGGGGCCAGAGTTGTGACCCCAAGTATTGGCTCTTGAAAGAGTACAGTGTAAGGCTTGCTTTATTCCGCATATGGGTATAGTCAGTTTAATTAGTAGATGCTAAATTGCCCCTGATTCAAAGGGGCTTAAAAAGAAGCAAATGATCAAGTAGATGCGATGTTGCAAATTAATTTGAGTTTTTGCCCCAGAACACGGCTGGACTGTCAACAGCCATGTGGGGAAAGAGATAGACCATTAAATAAACGAGCTATTTTTAAAGATCTTAGTTTTAATACTTTTTTGCCGTAAATTTTCAGCTTGGGTCATGTCCCCTAAAGCAAATTAGATATTGTTTGATTATTTTTTGTATATTTATCATTACAATTAGTGTGACAGCAATATTATGCATTAAATAGCTTTTGTCATTAACTGGCAGCGAGATGATCATTAAGGCAGGCAAGGATGAGATCCCCAAACATGGATGATACAGACACTACATAACAACTTTCAATCTGTTCTTTCCAACGGTACTTCATCTATTTACTATATGTGTGAAGGTAACACATTTTTTATCGAAACAGCATTAGAATAAATGCAAAACATACTATGCACCAATAAAGTTTGCACAATTTATTGATTGTGTGTCAGCACTGTTACAGAAAAGGATGACAGCGGTCTGTCTTCTGCTTGGATTTATTCAAGAGTTTTCTATGAAATCCCATTGGAGTTGTTGACCCAGAAGTGTGCAAAATATAAAAAAAAATACAGCCACCGGATCGTATCTTAGATCCATGAATGTTTGTTTGGCAGGATTCACAAAGCGTCCGTTGGGAATCACACTTCCTCGTCTGCTTCTGTCGGAAGTGGCGTTCCTCAGGGAAGTTGCTTGGGTCCTATTTTGTTTTACATATTTATAATTGATTTAGCGGATGTAATTAAGCACTCTAATACCGAGACATTCGCGGATGATGCGAAGTTGTCTTGGAAAATTGAAACATTCACTGACAATGAACTATTACAGCTCGATGTTGGTGCTTTGTATGGATGTTGTCGTCAAAATCCAAAGCATCTTAGTATCAAGAAGACTTGTTTGGTAAATTACGTGCAGATATCTTCACCTGAATACCCATATCCCAACGACTCCCAAGTTATTATCGCTTCGGAAGTAATTAAGGATCATAAGAGTTTATTGCAGCAATAAATTTTGATAGACAGGCTTCAATTGTTACAAAAATGCAAATTTACTGCATCGCTGAGTAAAACGTGCATTGCGAAGGTTTAATATGAATAGCTTTAGAATACTTCATAGGTCACTCGTAAGTTCTGTTGTGGAACTATCGCTCGTCATGCTAGTATACACAAAACGGTTCTGATATGTTCTTGATTGAAACTATGGAAAGAAGTACAACAAAAATCGTACCATACCAAAAAGACTACCATCAACCCAAGGGAAGCAACGTCTACAGCAACCAAGCTCGTAGCTTCGAATCCGAAGGGATAAGGCAGACTTAATAAATGCCTTCCGAACAGTTCAACAGACAGATAATTTCGACCCAAGTAAACTTTACGAATTTTCAAGGTACACGATGACCAGGCCGGTTGGCAAATTTAAAATTTGTCAACCGGAATTTCGAAAGAAAACGAGCAAGTACCGATTGGGTACTTGCCCATTGAGTTGTAACCATTAATGCTTTTGAAAGCTTTGAAATCAAACTAACAACGGGTTCTTTTTATAATGGTGTTTCTCAAGATCCGCGACTTTCTACTGATGTTTGAACTTAATTTGAAGGCAATTTTGTTTAATCCATTCGTTCAACGTGCTGTACCTTTCCAAGCGCAAGATTGCGACTTTTGGGCTTGATAAATAAAATAAATAAATAAACTATGAAGTAGAAGAAAAACATTTAGACTTCCTTAAATAAAACAAAATCTATTAAACTAGCCTTTAATTTTCATTAACAGAGAGTCAGCCAGGGCAAATAACAGAAATAACACAGAAGGGGGCACATGGGAATAGACACTCCAGTGAAGCTAGCATGATAATTGTTAATCAATGAATTAAAAAAATTGTACTTGCTTAGTATCCGGGCAACACGCGATAA
Organism: Artemia sp. Qi Xiang Cuo; assembly: GCF_049724085.1. Classification (NCBI taxonomy): domain Eukaryota; kingdom Metazoa; phylum Arthropoda; class Branchiopoda; order Anostraca; family Artemiidae; genus Artemia; species Artemia sp. Qi Xiang Cuo. The sequence goes on from NC_142799.1 coordinate 38,569,340, forward strand.
GTGAAGTTTGGTTAATGCTAATGGGATAAAACAAAATATGACTAAAATATAATAGTTTAGAAACAAATTTGGGCTATATATTTGCACATTAGGGGGGGGGGGGTAAAGCATAGCATATATTAAATACGTAACCTAACATAGGTATCTGTTTTTGCCTCTTCAACCCCAAAAAACTAAAGTTTGAATCTTAGTCATGGAGTGGGCAATAGCTTACTAGGCAGCGGAAACCTGTTTTTCATATAGTATCTGTTAGATTCTATATGCGGTTCTTCTCGCGTGTTGTCCGGATTCTAAACAAGTACCAAAAAATTTCACCAGCATAGTCCCAAGTGCTTCTACAAAATTGTTATATTCAATTCAAGGATTATAAAGACATCACTAAGGAAACACAGTAAATAAGAAATACAACCTAAAGAAAAAAAAACTAAACTTTTGAATCCCTCCAAGTTTAAAACACAAGCACATCGATAAGAAAGAATAAACTATTTTAGCAGACATTTTTTTTTCCAGCAAAAGTTTCCCAAAATTCTTCAAAATGCATGACTTGAATAAGCATCAGAACTATTCGGGAAAGTTTATCATACTAACTTTGTAATCTCCGAATGGCTTACAGAGAACTGGGGAAATTGCACTTCCCTGAAGCACTCAAACTCCCTGCATTTGTTCTTATCGTTTCCTTTGTAATTGCCCTTATTTACAGATGAGAGGTAACAGGATTCTGAAGAATTAAGACGAGTGATAATATGATACCCGAGTTCAAATAAGGGAAGTGATACTGAATTGGTGTTTCTGTTATAATTTAATTAGGAGCTTCAAAATACTTCACCTATGCAGTAAATCCGATAAGAACATTAGTAAACATTGGGAAAGACTAACAATGTCAGTGCAAAAGAGACACAAACTTCAGATTTTAATTATTTCCAAGGGTTACTCGGTAAATATAGAATAAAAAAATTGAATAAAGGAAGCAGTTTTTGGTACTTGTTAATTATACCGACCTCAACCAAGAAGTGAAATTAGAAAACAATTCTTACTTCATAACATGCAGAATAGTTCTAGCTAACACATTTTGCATGCGGACCTGCTATACTTTACACCATATTTTACACGCATTTAATATATATGCTATGCTTTACCCCCTTCCCCTAATGTGCAAATATATAGCCCACATTTGTTTCTGAACTATTACATTTACATCCTATTTTGTTTGATTTCATTAGCATTAACGAAACTTCACTTTTCGCACACTTACCGCTTTCTACATAAGTGCCCAAATTTTTGATGCGTTTCTAAAAATTTTTTTTTCGCCCCCCCCCCCCCCCACCCAAAAAAACGCTACTGTTTTACAAAGCGGAAAACGCACGAAAAGTGAAGTTTTGTTAACGCTAATGAAATAAAACAAAATAGGACGTATGAAGCTAAGAGAGGACAGGAAATAATAAATGATAAATAAAACCAAAAAAGGGTGAGAAAACGAGGATTTTGTCAGCCAGTGGTAAAATAGGACAAAATAGGATAGATATATAATAGTCCAGAAACAAATTTGGGCTATATATTTGCACATTAGGGGTGGGGTGCGGGTAAAGCATAGCATATCTTAAATACGTAACCTAACCTAATCAACCCAACTTAGGTACCCTTTAGTCCCCCTAAACCCTAAAAACTAAACTTTAAATATAGTTCCCGGAGTGAGAAACCCTTTGTAATGCCTATTTTTATAAAGCGTCTCGTATAAGCACCGGGTTTTATCCTATCTGATTTTCAATACAATTGTCGCGCGCTTACCGCTGTGTAAAACAGTACCAAAATACCGTATACGACCCTGGTTCCCAAGTATCATAGTCAAGGCTGTATCCAGGATTTTTTTTTTGAGGGGGGGGGGGTTACAAAGGCATCAAAAATGTGCTTATATGCATTTTTGTTACGTCTTTGCGAATCAGACAAAAATTGGGCAGAGGGGGTTCAAACCCCCTATCCCACCATATGGTCTTATATGGTTTATGTCACAGTCAGATGACAGAACCCTGTCAGTTTGATCAAATATCTATTAATGAATTTAACATTTTATAAATCAGCCTTAAGGAAAATCCTTCTGGTGTTTGATACACTTAACTCTATGTTCTTATTTATTATTACAGAAAATTCTATTTACCTAGCTGAACAATTTTCCAAGATGTTGTTATCCGCCAGGATTTGTTCAAAAACAGAGTATTTGACCAAATGACTTGGTTTTATGCTCTTAATACGACGTATATAACCAATTCGTCTTTCTTTACATTTCAAATAAAGACCTGTACTGTGAAATCTTCCTGAATGATCATCTTAACGTCAACTTCGTGACTCCTAAGCATTTTATCTAGGCGACTCAATTTGACTAAACGCCAAAAACAAAGTCAACCGTCAAAACAATCACTTAACACGACGAAGTGATCGGTTTCTCATCCGAAACGATCCTGGATGCAATCAGTAGCTAATTTACAAGTCAGATATCTTTGCGGCAAAGAGTCGGTTACAATAAAAAAAAGAATAAAATCGCGATTTTAGATTGCATGGCAGAAAAAAATGATCAATAGGAACATAGAAGAGACACACCCATGCATTTATTTCGGAAGAGGGTTAATAATTCGAAAAACGTAAAAAAAACAGGGGAATTATATGGACATATGATTAATAATGAAAATTAAGATGCCCCAGATTACGAGTGGATGAAGCAGGGGTTGGATACCCGCCCCCCTGAGTATGTTCCTGGGCCAAAGGATGTTGTCCGCGAACAATTATTGCACAACCAAAAGGTAAATACAAAACCTCAGCCAACCGAATTAAAAATGAATCAAAATCCATCCCAGTAAAATTCAATCCACACAAAAACCAATTCAAATTAAACTCAGCAAAACCTAACGAGAAAAATTCAACTCGGCAAAATCCAATCCAATAAAAATTGAATCTGATTCAATTCAACTCCTGTAAAATTAATCCCAGGGAAAATTCAGCACATGCGAAATTCCACCCCCGCAAAACTTATAGCACGGACAATTCAACCCAGCAAAGGGAAAACTCAACTCATACAAAATTTCATCTTTGCATGATGCACAGGGAGGAGGACCTTTACGCCTGGTTCCTCTCCAAACTCTGGAAATTTTTATACTTCCCATAATTCTACATATCTTTTTTTTTTCAAATGTATTCGCCCTCCCACCCTAAATAATCCCCTGCATGCATCCCCGATCCCATCCGAAAATTCCACTCAGTACTAAACTCAACCCACAAAGATTTAATCCTGGCTAAGTTCAACCCATACTTCTGAGCTTTCAGTAACCGCAAACAATGCCTATAACCCGCAACCTTCATTATATTGGTATTTGTGTTGCCACCGTCAAAGGTTTCCTTTGAAATTTCACAAGTTTTTTGTATGATCACAGGTTTTTGGCGGGAAACGGTAGAGTCGCAGGTTTTGGAGCTAAAGCTCCAGGGCTGCCAACGAGGGGATATTTTAGCGCTTTGATGGCAATTCTTTACCTTGCTTGGCAATTTGGGGCCTGAAAAGAAGACTATTGACATTTTGTCCAATCATGCATTGTGAATAAAAACAACTATTAATGTTATAGTCCTAAAAAAATACATTTTAAAAGACCAACTAACTGATCGGCAGTAACATGTATTTCCCTTTGAAAAATCCTGTTTCCAGCTTAGTTGAAATGTGTATTCACTATCCATTTACCCGGCATCAGGTTCGGTTAAGCATTCATTGCAACTTCAACTATGAGAACACATACATTTTGCATCATTTTGTTCAGAAACTCTAAAAGTGGTCACAGGCAAGGCCGTATCCAGAGAAGGGGGTTAAAGACTTCGACCCCCCTAAATTTTTGCACGGTTCGTAAAAACGTAACAAAAATGCCATAAAAACAATTTTTTTCCATTTTTTTAGTTTTTTGCACCCCCCCCCCCCAAAAAAAAAATCTGGATACGGACCTTGTCATAGGTTATGATGAACTTCACAGGTTTTTCGCACCTTTCTCACTGGTTTTATAAATTTACAATGCCAAAACTGATTGCTATTGCTTTATTTATTAAGTCAATGAAACCATAAGTCAATGAGATTTAACAATTCACATTACTCTTCCTTACAAGGACCTACGGAGGAGGCAGTGACTTCATACTCGTGACCCTTCCCCTTCCGAAAACTTTACGTGTTACAATTGTTTCTATAATTTGTTTATAAGTAATATTTAAGTCCATATTTTTTTAGAAGCCCCCCCCCCCCGGTTTATGTTTATATTGTACCTTCTTGGTCTGAATAAAACGGATCCCATGTGTTTTTATTCAGAATGTCATCCAAAAGCACATACCACAATAAATTATGTCAGTGCAGTTTTCTTCGCGGGGATGATATTATTTATTTTTTTCTTTCCGAGACACCCCAGGACTGAATGTATATTTTCATAACAGTTTCTAGTGCCAATTTAACACTCTCTATTCTAATCATCAAATCATCAATGCTTGTTTGTTTAATGCTTGGCAACGAAATCATCCAAGGGGCTACAAACTAGATCATATTAAGTACATCCAGAACATTCAGACAAGACTGAATGTGCTCTATACACATAGGTTTGAATACAGGCTCAACAGCATGGGGAGGGTCATAGATAGAAATGGAGATACGGTTGGAAACGAAAAATACTATAGCCGGTGAGCGATAGCCTCCAATCCCTTGAGATCTTCTCCAAGAGGCGGATAAGAATTTCCTAAATGGCTGTACAAGAAAGCACTTTATGAACTATCCCAACCAAAACAGACAATTTAAAAGAGAAAATAGGATGGTTTTTAACTTTGCGTTTGAAATGACAAGGAAGTTAGAAATAAAAAAAGAAAAGAAAAACAAACCAAGCAAGAAATTAATGTGAACAATCTGAAGAAATTTTAAGAACGACATGTTAAAGTATTGACATTCGGACCGATCCAAGCAAATAATGTTATTAGTTAAGACACTACCTTCAGTTGATATACTGAAACTTTTTCCACTCTCAGTATTTGATAATAAAATTGGGATGTGAACTTGTAAAGAGCATAGACTAAGATCTGTTATCTTATTTTTTTTTTATCTTCAAAAAAAAAAAAAAAAACAAGAATCATTTCCTAGTATCAAGACAAAAAAAATATTCAATATAATTACCTTAAAGTGACATAAATTTATCCATGAAATAGAATCTAAACAATGACTTTAAAGTAAAATCTTTCTTTTGAATACTATCCAAGTCGCTGGGATACAGACAGCCGTTTACTCGCTCAAGTTTCGAACTCTTCTACAGAAAAATAATAATCCAAATTTCAGAACTTTCTTTTATTGGGTTTTATTGCTTCAACCAATCTAGCATGAAACAGACGCCAACAAAAAAGTGACGATTCTTTTTTCTTCTCGGATTTGTTTATTAGTCCCAATTAATATAAGTTAAAACTAAGATTAATGAGAGTGTTCCCCTACCCCCATCCACTCAATGTACAGTTATAGTAACTCATGTGACTCATTCATTAGGGGGGAGGTACCTCGAGCATTTTCTATTATCTTTTTCAACCAGCATTCATATCTACGGCATCCCAATTTGTAGCCCACATATAAATACAAAAATGAATACCCTATAGCGTCTGGCTTAGTAAATGAACTGAGAATAAAACATCAAATAAGCGGTTGAAATTACCTTGCTTTTCCTCTCTGTCCCTTTGTTCTCTTTCCCTAATAGCATCATGAGATTTAGCAGACATTGAGGCAGCATTAAGAAGTGATAATGGGTGAGGTCCTTGTGGACCGCCAAGACCACCAGGTATCCCTACAAAGAAAAGAATAATTAGCGTCCATAGTAGGAATAAGACACTTGCACTTCGAACTTACAAAGGCATATAACTCAGTGAACTTCCTTAAATAAAAGCCTTCGTATCCAACAAGATATAATAGACACTTAAGATAAAGATACAATTATTGCTATGCTTCCAGTGACATTTTCAAGCCCAAGTCACAAAAATGAAGACAAAACGTATCACCAGTTGAATGACTGAGTAGATGATTTTTTTTTTTTTTTTTTAATTTATGCTAAAAATTGTCACAAAAGGAATCAAACATAACAAAAGACAAAGCTTCAAATCCGCCAAAAAAAGGAATCAGAAGCACAATCAACCCGTTGGTTTTTGAAGTTACAAATGAATGTTGTTGATACTTGCCCAAACCCTAATATGCTTAAAACAACATATGCATCAAAAGAATTTGTTTATATAAATGAAAAATAATTAAAATCCGTTAAGTTTGAAAACTAATCATCAAAAGTTTTTATAACAGATTAAAAAGAGATTTTAAAAAGTTTTAAATTAAAAACGAAATCAAGAAGTAGTAGCTTTTCAACACCTATCCCTCTTTGTCATTCCATCCAAACTTTCTTCAACTAGAAAAAGATCGACCAAAGTGTACTAAGTAAACATCCCAAGGTTTTAGAAGTCCCATTGGAAGAGTTTTAGATCCACTCGCAATGTAGACCACATAAGCAGTCAGTCGTGACCTGAAAATCTCAACAGCAAGGGAAGAAATACAGAGCATCTGAGTCAAGTGAAATTTCCAGCTGGAAAATATCAAGTTAATAACAAAACTGGAGGAACATTAATACAGTCTGGAAATAGGGATTGAAATTCAACACGATTCGCTGGAAAAGAGATGATACAATGACAGAATAGGCAAAACGGATTTTGTAGCTAGGGATCGGTTTGTCACAACATAAAATTACACAGAAGTTCTAAACACAAATGCATATATATATATATATATATATATATATATATATATATATATATATATATATATATATATATATATATATATATATATATATATATATATATATATATATATATATATATATATATATATATATATATATATATATATATATATATATATATATATATATATATATATATGTCTAGAACTGGGGCTCTCGAGAAGGGAATATGTTAAGAACACAATTGTTACTTCATTATAAGCAGAATAATTGTAGTTAACACATTTTGACTCCATCTTCACTACACTTATACCCCATGTTGTACAAATATAGCCCAAATCGTATATTTCCCATCTATTTTTCCTGTTCTTGACTTCGTCACAGTTGATCCAATTTACGGGTACACGGGTTGAAACAAGAGTGACGTATGGTAATAAGTATGGGAAATATATATTTTGGGCTATGCATTTGCACATTAGGGAGGGGGTGGATTATAGTGAAGCTACAGATTCGTTCTTGTTACTTCGTTACTGATAGGTTGTTGCAATATGCTTATATCAGAAAAGGAAGAAAAAAACTGCGTACGCACTTTACAAAAAATATAAATTACTACAAAGATTTCCTGCCGAAAAATAAGACTTTTCCATCTAGAAATTGCTTTTTCTAAAATATAAAGACTGTTAATTTATTAAGACGGTAGTCATAGGTAGGCTACCTGTTAAAAGGCACAGAAAGGGGTTACGCCAATTGGACTTAGTTTGGTTTTGTTGTTTCTATTACGACAATAGTGTACTTTAACTAACCTAATACCAAACTATAATATTGCCAAAAATAATATCATGATTATATATTGACCCCCGCCCTCCCACCGGCCAGGAAAACTGAAAGAGCACTTGCAAATAAATATCAAATTTTCATATTATTTAATACGAAAATAATTATTCAAAAAGTTGTTTTTCCTCTTCTTTGTTTCCTTACTTAAAATTCATTCTTCTGAATTTCAGTAGCTTCCAGGAAAAGTTATTCGTTTAAGATATTGCATATGCTTCCAGTACAAATGTTTGAGCTGTAAATATATTGTTTTCAGGAGTTTTTCCAGGAAAAGAATTGGAAATTGGAAAATTGAAACTGCTCAAATTGTATCACAGAAGCTAAATTTCAGGCTAAACGAGACTTAGCAAAACAAGTTCTGTTCTAAAAAATACTATGTAAACAGTGTTAATTTAAAGGAAAAATTGTAAAGTTATTTGAATATCTACAAACTACTTAACCATGCTAGAACTCCCGAATCTCTTCAAAGAAAAAGAAACCAAGAAGTGTACTTACACGTGAATATAATGTTGAAGTTGTCTTTTGAGTGCTTACTCAATGTTTGATGCCGTTGTTAAAAAAATAACGTTAAAGAATAACGTTATTCTTTAATGTTGTGATAGAATAACGTGATCGGCTTGGGAAAAAATACGTCACAAAAATAAACTAATGGCATTGAGAAACAATTTTAAAATGAGTCTTTAAGAGATTTGTCTTTTTCTCTTTGTGGAAATCTTAATACATATACATTGGTTCAACTTGCCAAGCTACTTATCTTCCATCAGAGAAACATTTCAACGACAATCGGAAATTCGCTTGATTTCCCCACTCCAATAACATTCCCAACTCAATTTCATCTCTCTTCGATCTTTTCCCCAGGAAACCGGGATTCCCCTTTGAATCATTAGCCGCAAATGGAAACCGTTTCTTTCCCGCTTCACTTAATAACTGAAAAAGGATTGAAAGACAAAAGGGGATTAGAAATAAGAAAAAAAAGTCCATAAATTCAATTATCCATTATTTTAAAAATCTATCGCGTTGCAAATTGAAGGTAATGGCGGAGAGAGGGCGCAGTAGAAAGATAATGGATGGGGGAGTGAAAGTATGTCAATACACAGTATAAGGTTCTGAAACTTACGGAAACAGTAGCCTAATATAGTTATAACGAGCCTAATATATGTTATACACTTTGAATTTGAACCAGGGCTGAATCTCGTGTAAATTCCGTTTTATTTATTCCGATTTTTATAATACAATGAATATGAGGTCATGACAATTTGACTTCCACGTTAAAATTGTTGCTGCTCTCCATTGAGATCAACGAGACTTCTGACAAGTTATGCGAATCAAACAGATGGGCGGTTTGTCTAAGTGAAAATGGTTATTCTGTTTGTAAGACTATCGTTTTTAGAAAATTGCCGTAGAAAACACCCCTATGAGTGGTCATGATTTTCGGGTCACTCCGAGCAAAGAGTTGTCTTAAGAGACAGCCCCCTGTTCCCCAGTTTTAGGCCAGGCGGTGAAAGAAAACGCAAGATTACGACCAAGTTTATGCAAATTATTCAAATTTACGGTGATTAACTGATATTTGATCTTGTTTGGTAAAAACTAGTGAGTGGTGCCATTAGCTTCAAACCTTATACTGTTTATTGACATACTATCCCTCCGAAGAATGAATGAGATCTTAGCCACCCTTCAACAGGAGTATCTTAAACTTGAACTTTTTCTCAATCCTGACAAGAGGAAAATAGTGTTTAATGACTTGAAAAGTGAGCCACCTCGTTTACCTACGTCTTCTTATTAGTTCATCGATACGCCACACCAAGTCCCTGCCCCTAGACCATCTCACACGGCGTATATCTACTCCTTATGCAATGATTATTGCAGCAAAATTTCAATTCAGCCACCTATTGTTAGCTAGTCTTTTCAATCCCGTAGCCCTCCCTCACATCTTGTATATCGCTTTATCTTGGAAGCTGTTTAGGTACTGTTCTATTAACCGGATTCTTTTTATATATTAAATAAAAAAAACAAGTTTTTTAAACTGAAAGTAAGGAGCGACATTAAAACTTAAAACGAACAGAAATTTTTCCGTACATGAAAGGGGCTGTCCCCTCCTCAACGCCTCGCTCTTTATTCCGTATATGAAAGGGCTGTCCCCTCCTCAACGCCTCGCTCTTTACGCTAAAGTTTGACTGTCTCACAATTTTTTTTTTAAAACAATAAAAAACTTTAGCGTAAAGAGCGAGGCGTTGAGGAGAGGACAGCCCCTTTCATATACGGAATAAAGAGCGAGGCGTTGAGGAGGGGACAGCCCCTTTCATGTACGGAATAATTTCTGTTTGTTTTAAGTTTTAATGTCGCTCCTTACTTTCAGTTTAAAAAACTTGTTTTTTTTATTTAATTTCTGATCGTTTTTGAGTTAATGCAGCTTTTATTTGCATAAAAATTTTACTTTTCTTTTGCTAAATGAATGTCTTTACAAATTAACTTACGTAACTAATTTCTATATTCGTATATTTTTCTTCTGGCAAAAATTCAAAGTTGCAGATTTTTACAGATATGAGCTTGAAACCTATGTAATAGGGTTTTCTGATACGCTGAATCTGACGTTGTGATTTTCATTAAAATTCTTCCACTTGTAGGGATGTTTCCCCCTCTTTAAAAAATCGAGTAAATTTCCTCAGGCTTGTTGCCTTTGATGAGTAATACTAAACTTAATAAAATTTATATATTTAGAATCAGCATTATAAACACATTCTTTTGATACATTTATTGACATCAAAATTCCGTTTTTAAAAGTTTCGATTACTATTGAGCCGTATCGCTTGTTTTTTTATTGTTTTTTTTTATTACGTATATGTTATTACGTATATGAGGGGGTTCTGCCCTTAGTCAATACCAAGCTCTTTACGTTAAAAGTTAAAAAAAAATTTTATTCAAAAAACCCTGAATCACAAAGGCCGTTTAATTAGAAGAGAGAGCTCTTTTGAAAGCACTAAAAAAAAACTGTAGCTTAAAGAGCGAGGTATTGACTTGGAGGAGAACCCCCTCACATACGTTATAATTTCTGTTCGTTTTAAGTTCTAATATTCCTTCTTACATTTCAGTTGAAAAAACTTGGTTTTTTTTTATTTAATTTCTGATCGTTTTTTAAATAATGCTTGGAAATCCGGCGCCCCCTTCATAGAAATGTCCCTTACCCCAAAGAAACATCCTCCACGGAAATATTCTCCAGAGTAACTCCCTCCTCTAGCCCCCCTCCAGAAAAAATCCTTCCTGAAAATGGTTGTATACTTCCCAATAACCAATAAATAATGCTGGCAAGTCCGGCGCCCCCTTCATGGCGATTTCCCTTCCCCCATGAAAACTTCCTTCATGAACAGATCCTCCAACATAACCCCCGACCCACCCTTCCCTCCCACTAGCAGAAAAAAACCTCCTGAAAACTTCTGTATACTTCCGAATAACCAATACTATATGTTAACATTGGGTAAAGTTCATATCTTTTAGCCCTCCCTCTGGGTACTTCGGGGGATTAAGTCATCCCAAAAGACATATTTATCATATATTCGACCATGCTGAACAAAATGGCTATCTCAAAATTTTGATCGAGTGACTTTGTTAAAAAAATAAGCGTGGGTGGGGGCCTTGTTGCCCTCCATTTTTTTGGTAAATTAAAAAGGGCAATGTAAATTTTATTTTTCGTTCCAATGAGTCCTCCTACGATATTCTAGGACCACTGGGTCAATACAATAACCCCTGGGAAAAAAAAAAAAAAAAAAAAAAAAAACAAAACAAAAAAAAAAACACCAAACTTTAATTTTCTTATGGCAAAAAATGGAAAATAACAAAATTTTTTATATAGGAGCTTTAAACCTCTACAGTAGGGTTCTCTGATACGCTGAATATGATGGTGTGATTTTCATTAAGGTTCTATAACTTTTAGGGGGTCTTTCCCCCTTTTTTTGAAAATCAGCCAAATTTTCTCAGGCGCGTAACTTTTAATGGGTAGCTCTAAACTTGATGAAAGTTATATATTTGAAATCAGCATTGAAATCTGATTCTTTTGATATATCTATTGGCATCAAAAACCCGTTTTCTAGAGTTTCGGTTACCATTGAGCCGGGTCGCTCCTTACTTACAGTTCGTTACCACGAACTGTTTGATCAAACTCGAGCGCGTTGAAAAACCCGTTTTTCAATGGGATGATACAAGACACCGCTGTAGAGAAATACAATGTATAGCGTGGTTTTAATTGCGTATACGATATTTAAAGTGTTATTTTTTCGGGTTTCTGGGGGGGAAAGGTACCTAGGTTAGGTTAGGTTACGTATTTAATATATGCTGTGCTTTGCCCCCCCCCCACCCCTAATGTGCAAATATATAGCCCAAATTTGTTTCTAAACTATTATATAGTCATCCTATTTTATTTCATTAGCATTAACCAAACTAGCACTATATAAAAGAGTCTGGTTAATAGAACAGTACCGCTGTTTACTAGAACTGATCGTTCAAGTCCTGTCCATTTTCTTTCGGATCGCTAAATATTTGCTTAGGCTGTCACCTTAGTATCAGAACTCTCCATTGATCAGAAAATTTAAACTAACTGACCCTGATCTTGCAATTTCTAAATTAAGTGCCAAGCCCAACCGAAAACTTAATTCTTCACAGAATGATTGGTATTATCATGCTCTAATTCAATAGTGGTTAGAATTTTTGTATATCTCTGGCCTGACCATGTTTAGTGCAGTAACATGAACTTGTTTCTAAAAAACAGCTACAAATAGCTACAGCTTTGTATTTTTTTTATTACTTTTTACGTTGAAATCACACTATCTGATTTAAGAATTTAATCTAAAAAGTATGTATAACCGGGATCAGGACGAACATATTTTGTTGGCAACTCCTTATTCCTACTTTGGCATTCCTGTATTATTCAGAAAACGCTCGAGAAAAGAAGTTAGGTTAATCCTAATGAAATATACCAAAATATGATGAAAATATAATAGGCCCTACTTTAGTTTATATAAGAATTTAATTTGGGCTATATATTTGCAAATTAGGTGGGGTAAAGTAACCTAACCCCCATCCCCACCCCTAATTTACAAATATACAGCCTAAATTATAAAATTCCAATTCATTCTGTCACCCGTCATTTGTCTTTGTGGCTATGAAACCGGTTTTCATCGATTTTACATTCAGTAAACTTCTCGACCGTGTTCTGAAAAATACAGGAGTATCCCTACTTTAACCCCTTTATGGGCCACTCTTCCATTACTACTACCCCCAGGTCCCGGCAGAAAAGAACAATTGAACGAACTAGCAATAACAGATCAATATTAGCGAATACGGATTTCAGCTCCTACTTACAAAGGGAAACGTTATGCTCAAAAACCAGGAGCTCTCTTTCTTTATTCATAGTATTTTAAGAAGGAAAAGAAGCAGAAGTCAAAAAAATCATTCAGGTCATTTTCATGCCAAAATTTTCACGCAGTCATTCTCATGTTTTGTGCTCAAAAGGTTTTCGTAAACTAATTTAAGGCTAATCATGGCTCTGATGACAGTAGCTAATCGTGACATTTTTGAATCAACAACGGTAATGGATTTTTCACACGAAAAAATTCACAAAAACCGCATCAAAACATTGTGCTCAGTGTTAGAAACTCAGACCACAAAACCACAAAAGAGAAGCCATTAACAAACGTCCTTAGAATGAACCGTGGAATGTAATGCCACAATGGAGTTGACCGCAAAAATGCGGTTCGTTTCAAACTGCGGTGATTCTTTTGAGAACTGCGGTTAACCACAGAGCAGCCTAAAGCTTCACTTTGATTAGATTGCTCAATTTAATATTCCATAATCGAGCTTTCATTAAATTTTAACTAAATAGCAAGGATTTGGACATTGAGTTCTAAGTACTTCGTCATGATCAATCGATCAAGATCAATAATTGTATTTATCACTCGTCATTCAATTAGTGATCAATAACGAACAGCTACTAGTCATTAGTAGTTTAAATTGCTTTATGTCGAAAGTATAAATTGTTATAACATAGTCTAAATAATCTATAAATTAATAGTATAAATTAACTAGTTTCAGTAAATAGCAATTTGTAAATGTTCCTGAAAAAGCTCAGAAATTTTCGACCTTGCGACATTTAATTCTAAGGTTATATCCAAATTTTGTGCTCACGCAAAACCTAAAATGTTGACCACTGTTCCCAATATTAAAAAAAGAAAGAAAAAAGTTATGGAGCAGACAGATTTATGCACAGGGTTGGTAGACACACAGGGTTGCGGCTTGAAGGACGTGACCCCCCCCCCCAAAAAAAAAAGAAGAAATAAAAAATATTAAGACCGCCATAGCAATTTTTACCCACTAGCAATTTTTGGCGCTTCCATCCCACGACACCTACCTCTAATTTTTTACTGCTTTCAATATTCCCTACAGATTTGAGAAATTTTGGCCCTTACCCAGATATCTTTTCTCCGCATGTCCCTATAAACACATTCTTTAGCTATCAGAAATTTAGATAATTTCAGCCGCATCTAAACATCAGAAGACATATTTGCGAAACTCTGAGTGTGATAGCCAAGAAAATTCTTATTGGAGCATATGTGCTCAAACATATCGGATTAAACACACGCAAGGGGGCGTCTATAACCCCTACTTTAAATCCAATCGTTTTTTTCTAATTCCCTGGTATTTTACAAATTTTGCAAATGTCCCTGTAAAGATATTTTTTTCCAAAACAGAGATTCAGATAAATTTTGACTATCTCAAAAATAAGACAAATTATTTCCCGTTCTTAAACCGTAAAATCCAACCAATAATTATTCGGGCAGATTCCTCAGCTTCAAAATCATTGTCACTGCTTTGATTAGATAGACTTTAAACTATAGACTTTAAGACTTTACAAAAATTACTTTTCTGAGAAAAGTTAACAACTATATTAAAACCAAAAGAATAGCAGAAATAAAGGTATATAATAATTCAAACTAAGACCAAAGCGTAATTTACGGTTCTTGTCCCATGAGCTGTTGGGGTCATGTCATCCCTGGAGGTATATAAGTTGAACTCTCGACTATTCTGAACAAAATGGGTACCTAAATTTTTTTTTATATATTTTTGAAGGGGATGCAGACGAGGGAGGAAGCAAAAAAGGATATGGGAGAAGGGTCAGTTGCCCAACAATTACTTTCAGCTCTTAAAAGGGGCATTAGAACTTTCAATTTCCTATTTCAATGGCCTCGCCAAGTCATAATTCAATGGTCAATCAAAAGGGCACAGGAGGGAGACCAGTTGTTCTCCAATTACTTTTGACTCTTAAAAAGGGAGCTACAGCCTTCAATTTCAAATCGAATGCGTCCCTTCCAAAGTTTCTACAATACAAAAAAAAAAATTACGGATAGAGTATCATAATTACTAACAGTGTGGGGGAAAGAAAAAATAAAAGCAATTAAAAAAGGACCTGAATATTCAATTTCTTTAAGTGTCAAAGCACCAGGAAAAAGAAAATAAATGTACTGCAATCAATGCCAAAAAGCATGCAATCGTATCGTCTGCAAGAAACTGTCCAATCACTGAAGCAGAACTCATTCATACTGCTTCAGAGAACATTATCGCTTCACTAATGATCCAAAAAGTGACGGTAGATTAACTTTACAGTAATTAACAAACAAATACTTTTCTTACGAAATGCTATTCAAAACGGTAAATTTTGGGCGTTGATGGATTTCCTACAAACTTTAAAACCTAATCTAGTCACCGACACTTACCCAAAAAAAGCGCAAAAAATAACATAGCTTGAATGAAATTACTCGTTCCTGAACAATTTTCCTGGTTGATCCTTCAGGCTAATCTTGGGTGTGAACAGGGGCAGCCCCCCCTTTAGTTACAAATTTTAATAAAGACTGTGGTTAGGTTGGAGGCCCATACCCCTGTAAGCCTTGTGACGCCAGTATCGTCCTCTGATCCTCCCTTCAAAGGACCAGACGACGTTCATTGACAGATGTACGTATGTTTTTATTTCGAATGATCCTATTTACAGGGGTGGTATTAAATTCGTGACAAATTTGGAAACAAACTAGTGAGTGTCGTTTGCGGTTTACTGAAAACGAGATATAAATTAAACATGATTTTCTTTGCCCCATAACGATTGAAAGAAATAAAAAACAAGTACAGAAAATTATTACCTAAATAAAACTTTGGAAACACCCATTGGTAATTTTTGAGGCAATGAGTTTGGTTTAAAGAACAATGCTTTGAATTGGTGAATCAAACCTGATTTGCCAATTAATTTTCTATTCATTTGAACAGAATGAGTTTAGAAGGAAGAAAATATTAAGAATTTTTTTTGCACCGAATCCGTCCAAAGCTAGGACTTTTAGCATTAAGTCAGAAATTATCACATTTTTCCGCCAAATTTTCGCGGGGTTCCCTTTTGCCGCCCAATCATACAGATTGAAAATCCTCGCATAATTCGGGTTCGAACAAGATGTAACACACCTAGCCTTCTGTCAAAAGTTGGTTATTGAGGGGGGGGGGGACATGTTGAAGAAACTACGGGACCAATTTTCGTCTCCAATCCTAAATTTAAATTCTATACTTGGCTCCAGCTTTAACATAGCCTACCCAAGAGTAAAAAACAACATAGCCAACCCATGAGTTATGAAAAAATTGTATTAAAAGTGTTGATAATTTGCATAATTTGGGGCAATTCCCTTGGGACTCCAAGGGTCATGACTCCCCTGGAGGTACATTTTACGGATTTTTCAGCCATTTTAAGGGAGATTAATCACTTAAAGGAGACGCTTACAGTCAACGCCGTAGTGTTGACTGTAAGACACCATTGGACATCCCTTGTAGGACAAGTAGATCAATAAACTGAAGTTGAAGTTAAATGAGTTCAAAATATTATCTAAGTTTATAGCAAGTAAATTATACGGAAAATATAGGAAATCGTGATGTTTCTAGCAACAAGGATGGTGTGAACCCATAAAAGAGCCTTCAATTGGCACACCACTCAAGCTTGCAGGCAGTAGAACTAACCCATATGTAGAGTAGCTGACATGACCAACCACAGCAGTAGTCTCCCTTGTAAATTCAAATTGTATTTATTGCTACAAGTAACAACAATACAGTCATTGGGTCTGAAAGAGGAATATAAAATCTGGCAAGGAAGCGAGAGAGGTAAATATAAGCTAATTCAGTTTAAGGCGACAAAACTGTCGTCTTCCTTATTGGCGGCAGTTGGCCAATTCCACCCGATGATCAACATTACACACAGGCTAGATAAGATAAGATTTATTCTTCATTAAATACACATACAGTATTACATGTTATTAATCCCTCAAAGGCTCATTGGCCTGTACAAAGAGGGAAGACATATGAATTACATACTCAGAGATAAAAAAAACAAAAGAAAATTTAAAATGATCACCTACTCACATATAAAGGAGAATAAAAGAAAATATAGATAAAATGAAAACTATAGAAAAATTAGAATAAATAAACTAAATTAATTAATTATATTCAATAGACTCAAAAAGAAAAATAATAATAAAAAAAAAAAAAAAAAAAAATCCTCTAATTATTTCCTTATCTCACTTCATTTACCTTCCTCTTTTTTAAATTCTTTGCCTTCTATTATTAGGATATATATGTTTCTGTTAATCTCTAATATAACAGTAGCCGAAAAATTTTCAGTTTCCTTTTCATATAAAAGATAAGTGAACAGCAAAATAGGATTGAACTGACAAAACATTAGTCAGTTTGTCTCGATAACAAATTAAGGGAGGAAAGTATTTTAGCTATGCAGGAATTGCATAGCTAAAAGTTTCAAATGTGATTTTTTTTTCACAATTGAATAAAGTTTGGAATAATAGGAAGATTAGTCTGCAATTCAAGATTCTAATCCAAGATTAGAATATTGGAAGCTACAGTGATGAAAATGGTCTAATAGGTTTCTGGAGCATGGGCGCTCCGAAAAATGGAGGAAGATTTGCTAGATGTTTTCCAGAGAAATTGCGTATGGGTTGTTGGTTCGTCCTATGAAAACTGTGGTTCTAGGGCTATAACAAGAGAAATATTGAAATGGCTAGGGTACGTTATGCGTATAAAGGATGGCAGATTGCTGAAGATTGTCCTTTTCGGCCAACCGTCTATGGCTAAATGGAAAGCAGATCGACCTCGGTTGGGGTGGGAGGATGTCGTAAAGAAAGATCTAAGGGAAATGGGAGCCTCCTGGGAGGGTTTAAAGAGGGAAAATTTGAACAGATTAGGATGGAGGAGAGGCATGCGTAGCTATGTTAGACTCACGCGGCATGATGCTGCGGGGAGTTATTAGTAGTAGTAGGATTTAAAGTTACTTTTTGAAAGAATTCAGGTTAGCAGGAGGTGGACTAGAAACAGTCAAGAATTACAATTATCTTACTCTTACAATTAATAATTTCGTACAGGCATATTCTTCCTGGTTCCTGCATGATATTACAGATACCGCAGCATAATTATGCTTGAAAAAAAGGATATATAGCAAACTAAAGCACTTTCCTTAAGATACCATTATATGCTGGAATTTCTTAAAAACATGATCATTTAACAATGCCAAATAAAAATCTTTAATTTTTAACGAAAGTTGGGTTACAAGCCACCCCTCTTCTATAGAAGATGCAGTACTGATAGGAGATGCTTCTCTTTTGACTCTGACATATAACCCAATGATAAGATTGGCGGAACAAAAGCCCATAACATGCGTTATTAAACTAATCGTCTTTTCCTCGGTATGGGTGGTCAAGATCCCAACTTGAACACAACCCCTCGGAGGTTGATTGCCGACATTAATTCTGGGACCGACAGATAGGCAATAGACTCAGGTATGTAGCCATTGAATCTATGTCTGATTTCAAAGCTCGCATTATGTCTGAACCCACAAAAAGGCGTTATGTATATCTCCTAGACATTAATTAATCAACAATGGACAGGCGTAAATTAAAATCTGTTCACAAGGTATAACAGGGATTTGTTTGATTGTTTTGCTTTTCTTTTCGAACAGGACAAGGATTGTCAAGTTACTTCCCGTTAATGATAGCTATAAAATAACGACAAAAAAGGAAGTAATCTAAATTGCTTATTTTCTTGGAATACGGTAAATCTATAAATTGTAGAGTAATGGTTTCTAGTTATATTGGTTATGTTAGATCACGGATTGTGAAGAGGTCAGGGGTGGTTTTAGGGGGAACAGAGAAGGCAATTGCCTTGGGCGCAGAAGTTTTAGGGGCGCAAGTCATTTAGTAATTTTGAAATTGTCTTTTATAAGAAATAAAGTAGATGGCGCAATTAATAGATAATAATAACTAATAAATTATTAATTAGTTAACAAAATAAGTTAAAAAATAAAAAACTAATTAAATAATAAAGAAAAAATAACTTATAATTAACTAATAGATTAGAAATAATTGGAAATAATTGGAAAACAAACTGTTGAGCTAGTTTGATTTTTTGTCCAAAATTTTTCTCTATGAAACTAGAAGAGAACTTAATCAAGTTCACAATATGATGTCAAGAAAAAAAAGGACAAATAGGTAAAGGGAGTGATATATGGTGCTAGTATGCCTAGCCCTAGCAGCAGGAACTGCATCTTCCAAAGAATATTACTGCTCAAAGGACCTCGTTGAGGTACGCCAGAAAGGATAGTTGGCCTTATGGTGCCCTGCAACGGGTTTCACATGTGAGAAAAAATAAGTATAACCAGGTCTCATGTCAAGGGAGATGTGAAATATACTCACTTAACTATTGCCATAGACTTGGCAGAAGAAATTGAGGAGTGAAATTTCCGACTCCAATTGGTATGAGGCGACAGGTGATTCTTAAATATCTTTACAGAAGGGTGCTAAGCCATTCGGCATAAAGAGAGATACAACCTCGACTCTTATAATAGATGACAAGCCGGTATCTTCCTCACAACTCTAAGCTATTTCAGTGCCACCAAATGAGGCAGGCTTTACATTACTGGCAGATGAATTGACATCATTGTCATGGTACTTTAAATAATGTTTTGTGGCTGCTAGCAATGAGGCAAACATTTATAGCGCTGGTGAAGGAGTCTTGATTTTTGTCAAATTCAGTGATGGAAATAAAGTTATTTCATTTGGACGTATGTATCACGTGATAAGTGATGCCAACCTATGCATGCTTATACAGGCCACAGCAGTGTCACTGTCCAACCCTCTTGTCTTAGGTCTGCGCTCCCTTTGGCTCTCCCTAACAGCACAGAAACGTTTTAGTATTGCGTTGATATGTTTCATTATTTTTATTCCAGAAAACGATCGATTTTTCAGTCCCTATTTCTTGTATATAGTACTAAATAGTATAATTTGGGAACAACCCTTAAAAAATTCGTTGGGGGGGGGGTCATCTGTATTCATTTTTCTGAGCTAGTAGTTTGGGGCTTTGGAACCATGCCCCTCCCCTTTATTGGAGGATTCTTAAAAATTTCCTTCTGATTTCTGATATTTTTGCATAGTACACCACCCCTCCCAAAAATATCCTGGGTATGAGCCGTATGAGTTTCAGTACATTTACTGGCTCGATTTTGGGAATAGTGGTATAAAATAGATCAAATTCAAACCACAGTCAGAACCATTCCATGTATAAACAACTACCTGAAATTGCTAGCACAACTGCAAGATAAACTGTATTTAACAAGACACAAAATCATATTGTACACACGAATGAAAAAAAATAGATTTTTCATTCCTCGCCTTTTCTGTCGTTACTAAACCCTATTATTTATTCAAATTTTTCGATAAAATACTTCTAACTCTTCATGCATAAGAAAGACCGTGAACAGATCAAATTACGATCTTCACAATAGCCAAATCCATCACTCAAAACGGAAAGCCCTTTCCCCTTTTCATATTGAAATGTATCTCATTCCCCCTTCCCATTTTCTATCAAATCAAATTCGACTGAAGAGAAGCCCTTTAAGTAGCGGAGAAAATTATTAACAAGCTTACCTAATAAAGATGCAGCTGCTGCAGATGATGGGGGAAGACCTGGTCCCCCTTGTAATCCAGGATGAGGGCCACCGAGCCCCAATGGCAATGGAGGTCCGGCGTGAGGAAGACCACCGGCATGTAATTGTTGCTGAAATTAAAATGAGAGAAGTCAAGACAAAAAAAAAGAAGGATAAAATAAATAAATATCAGAGTAATAAATGTAATAGATTTTAATACCCATTGAGAAAAGTTATACATCTACGCATTTCAAATACATAGGCATTAAAACGAAATTGGACAGGGAAGTTTTAACAAGTGTCTTCGTGAAGTGCTTCGATCCGCTTAGCACGTGAATCACGAAAGAGCTTCTGTAGTTAGCAGGGGCATGTCACCAGGATAAATTAAGACCGTATCCTCATAATCATTTTACTAAGTAGTCGCTAAGGGGTACGAGAAACGCCGGATATTTTATTTGAGTGGGATGAAATTTTTAAAAATCGCTTAAAATTTTGGGTGCATCTTGAGAGGACACGGTAGAAGCTTTAAACATTGTGAGATGGTTAAGGAGTGTTTGCCAGAGTGAAGGCCATAGCTTAACGCTGCGATCAGTTCTAAGTGTTACTAATATAGATTTAATGAATTTAAACTTGAAATTGTAAAAGGAAAGATAGACGAAAGTCTGCAGATGTGTATATGTTATAATCGACATATATGTTACATTACGATTCAGACATGTTACGGTACGTACGTTACGTTATGTGTATATGTTGCGTTACGTTACTTATATGTAACGATTCAGACACTACATTATTCAAGAATTGCTATGTAGGGGGTTAAATTAGTTATACAGTTAGAAATACATAAATAGTGATATTTGAGGCAGGACCATATCCAGGTCGGGTACTCTGTTTGACCCCCCCCCACCCACAAAAAAAATGTCCAACGCATACAAAAGTAATTCTTTGTAACCTCCCCGCCTCCTAACCAAATCCCGGATATAGTCCTGTTTCCGAGGGTTAAATTTTGAATTGTGGCAACTGAAAGGCCAGGTGTTCTGTTGGCTGCCACTTCTTCCCATGCCATGTTTCGATTCATAATCAATTTAAAGTGTAAGACAATCAGGTACTGTTCTATTGGCTGGAAGCCACGCAAGAAGTGAAGTTTGGTTAATGCCAATGAAATAAAACAAAATAGGATGAAAATATAATAGTTTAGAAGCAAATTTTGGCTATATATTTGCACATTAGGGGGGGGGGGGTAAATTAAAACATATATTAAATACGTAACCTAACCTAGGTACCTTTTTTCCCTCTAAACCCAAAAAACTAAAGGTTAAATATTGTAAACGCAGTGAGAAACCACTGTTTGCAATCAAATTCTCCGTTGAAACAACTTCTTTGACTAGTTTATTTTATCATCAATCTTGCGTGACTTCCAGCTAACAGAATAGTACGGACAATCATTCTTCATAGTCTATTCCAACTCAAACATAAGAATATACGCTTAGAAAATCTTAATCATACTGAATAATATATTGGACAATTTTCACAGTTAGATGAGCATTCATGGAAAGTTAAAACCGCACATCAAATTAATAACTTGGAGCAGAAAAGGGACAGAACAATACAAAAGCCCGTAACGAAACAAAAATTGACTACAAAATCGAAAAAAATATACATTTTTAAACTACAGCAAGGTATTTCCACATGGAAAAGAATTTGGAAGGGGAGCTTAGGGTTTCCCAAGGCAAAAAGGACACAAATAAAAGGTGGAGCAACCTAGATGACTGTTTACTGGGTCACCAAAGGTCTGTACAAACAAACACCCAAGATCTGCTCCATCTGTTTATAAACAATGTCAATAAGTCCCAGAGTGACACAGAACGTAATTAGAGAAAAATTGCAAAAAAGCATATTTTTTTAAAGACTATTTTAGAGCAAAGATTTCTTTTTATCTTCAAGCCAAGACAAGCAAAACAAGGAGGGGTAAAAGTGCATGCGTTCGACAACAAAGTGCTGAAATAAAAAATCAAATACTAACCAAAAGCCTTGGCAAATCTGCCCTTTGCTGCTGAAAGAGATAAATGGCAAAGATCAGCAAAATAAAAGAATTAGTAAGAGATACAAAGCCTAAATGCATATTAAAACTTAAATTAAAACCAAAAAAAGATACGACCGAACCGTATCACACCATGATAAATCCCATTGGAAGAAAAACAGAGTTTTTACATAAACTTGTCCTTTATGTGAGAAGACAGGATCCATTATTTTGTACTAGTCTATATCAAAATCATTAGTTGGCACGCTGCGGTTACAATCCTATGTCCTTCGGGTCAGAAGCTCCAGTCCTTATGTTGCTAATTATCTGGTTTTGGTCGGGGTTAGCGTTGTGACTCTGTAAGCTCAGACACTGTCAACCCATATCCAAATGGGTGACTGGGGAAATCTAGGAGAACACTAAAAGCGCCAGATGATTTTCCCTCAACTACGTATTGCACTCCTGGCCAAAGGCAGAGAATCAGGAGATCGATAACTCCGCAACGCAGGCCATTGGTCTGCACGTGAGGAAGTTTTTAGCTATATCAATTTAGATAATCCGTATTAATAGCTTATGGAGCTTCAATTAAAGGAAAAACCGAAAAACATTTAGTTTTTAAAATAAAAATAGAGTCGTAAAAACTTCATACTATTTCTGTAAAATAGTTTTGAACAGGGGCACCAAATGGAGGGAGGGGGGTCGCACGGAAAAAACTGAAAGAAGAAAACTGTCCTGCTAGATTCGGAAAAACACTTTTTTTCGTATCTTGATTTTTTTTTTATCCTTGCCCCTCCCCCTCTACATGTTTTTGAATATGCGCCATCAGTTTTGGGAATCGATAACGGATTTTAAGTACCAAATGGCCAACTGTTTTATCGACTTCAGTTTTCAGTCAAGTAGGCTACCGGTGTAAATAAATTCTCGTGAAAACCAATCGTATATCCAAACCAAGTTCTATATATCCTTTCAGCAAATCATTTTTATGTGGAGAATTTTTATAGAAAAAGTGGAACCTACCTTATTGACCCTCCCCCTCTACATGTTTTTGAATATGCGCCATCAGTTTTGGAAATCGATAAGGGATTTTAAGTACCAAATGGCCAACTGTTTTATCGACTTCAGTTTTCAGTCAAGTACCGGTGTAAATAAATTCTCTGCAAACCAATCGTATATCCAAACCAAGTTCTATATATCCTTTCAGCAAATCATTTTTATGTGGAGAATTTCTATAGAAAAAGTGGAATCTACCTTATCAGTGAAGTCATTAATCTGTGACTTCACCTTTCGAACTAGTTTATCTGCTCTAAAGCTGTTAACATGTTTGTACTATCTGGCTTTTTTATATTGCCTAAATGGCTTTTATGAACATATTTGTCTAAAATAAAGGATGGAAGAGAAATTTTTATGTCTCTTTATTCCTCCTTCTTTTGCCAATTTGTACCTCATTTAGCTAGTAGCTAGTTCAAATTCCCAGTTTTGCTTTAGTTTTCTGTAATCTAGGTTTCATTAATAGCCACTATTCATTCTACTAGAGAAAAGTGTATTTTGTCTTAATCTTTTTACCCGGCAATGGAACATTCTGGTATTAGTTCGAAAATAATATCTCCTTTTTATTACATTTCTCACATTTTTTTTCCTTGTTTTTCTATGTTTAATTTTTCCGCAGTCGTAATATAATAAAGAGATTTCCTTCTCTTCTATTTTGTTCCCGACAATGAAATACTTCTGTTTGATTTCCGTCTCCTAAAACTAAATTGTCTACATTTTAATAATACTTTCAACTGGAACAAGATAAAACTTGTCAAGATTTGTCTAACTTAGATATCAAACTGTTCATTCTAATGAAAGATAAGTAAAGAGCAACCCTTGTTAACATCGAAAAAAAAAAACGAAGAAAAGAGGACACATTAGTACTACCCATACAAAAAGGTGGTTTTCCTTGTTGTTCAAGGTGGGGGCAGTAACTTCCCAGCGTGGGTTTCCAACAATGGCGATTCGAATGGTGCAGTTAAAATTTCGATTTGACACCATTTTCGAGGGTTTTCAGACTGTCTTTTGAAATTTCAATAAATTACTTTCATAATAATGTTTTATCCTTAAGGTTAATCGAAATCATGGTTACCATTCCTAAATCAACTTCAAATGGAAATTTTTTCTCATTTGGCAGTTTCTTCTTCAAAAAACGTTTTTAAATTCAGCCGTGGTTCGTTCTTTACTACCGCTACCGCTGCAATCATGATAATCCAAAAAACTAAATGACAGGATTAACAAACAATATACACCCCTTAAGAGTCATTACCATAAGGCAATGCATGATTTTAGAGGGGGGACCTGCTAAAAGTAATGCAATATTCATGATTGGAAACACTCGCAAACTATCCCAATGCAGAAGGAGAGGCTAATAGGCCTATATGAGCCCAAGCTTCTTCCCCCCCCCCCTACTAGCACAATTTATGTTGGTTATTGGTTTTAACTGTGCTCTCATTAAATAAAACTAGTAAGGCTGTGACTGTGTAAGGCTGAGATAGTTTTTGTGTAGTCTAAAAGCTAGATAAAAACTATTTGTGAATACAAGGAACATAAAGTATAAAAATTACAAATCTAAGCGGTAAATTTACGCATTTACACAAAAATTTCTTTTCGATCAACCAAAGGCAATTTGATTTTTTGATTTTTTTACTAACTAATGACTATCTAACACCTGAGAACAAACACTTTCATATCTTATTCCATTTCACAGAAGGCGTAAGTAAAATTTCTTGCCTAACTGATATTTATACATGTGCAAAGGGGATTCGGGTGGCTAGAATATTATGATTGTCAGGACCTAGCTTTTTCCCAAGATTTTCCCCAAATAGGTTTCATAATTGTTATACAACTGTCCTGTTTCTTCTGTACTGTCCTGTATTCTTACATACTTACCTAACCCCTACCTCCAGAAAAAGAATATGTATCGACTCGTCCACTTCTTTATAAATATCTCGTTTGCCATCCCATTTTCTTTTTTTAATAGATTACGCCTCGCCTCTCGTCGCTCATTAATTCATATAGAAAATGAGACGTTCATACCCAAATTATCTTTACCGTGTCGTTAAGGCTTAAAAAAGCCATCCTGATTAGGAGATGCCTTTCACCATTCACCGATGAATAGCCCAGCGGCCATATACGCAAGCGAAGAATAGAAGGAAGAGCTCTTCCTTCTCTATTCCCAGGAAAAATAAATTTTCTCTTAAGGTAACCTTAATGACTTTTTTTCAAGGTAAGACCTTTATTCAGTCATTTGTACAACAAAGTTAGTTTTTTTAGTTCTTATGCAAAATGGGAAGGCATCATAACATCTAACCGTCTGGACCACTAACGTCAGGCCATCAGTAAAATCCGTCATAACATCGCCACAAAAAAATATATCGGAACCTCTAACCGTCATAACATCTAAAATTTTTAAACTTTAGTTTTTTGGGGTTTAGGGGGAAGGGGTACCCAGGTTAGGTTATGTATTTAATATATGCTATGCTTAACCCCCCCCCCCCTGATGTGCAAATATATAGCCGCAATTTGTTTCTAAACTATTATATATTTATTGCTATTATATAAACTTATAAATTTTTTGTCGATGTTATGACGGTTAGTGGTTCTGACGGTTAGATGCTATGACGTTTAGTGCTTGTGACGGTTAGTCGAAATGGTAGCACCCCATGAAAAATAAATATTTTATCGCTGAGGCCCATTGAACTACTGCAGCTGATTTACCAGTCATTTCGTAACTGCACGCCTAACTGTAAATAAGCATTCAATTTTAGTAAACATTATTTCTTGAATTAATGCTAGCTATCCAAGTTTTAATATGCAAATACGCTTTAAAATACCACTACAAAAGCAAAATGTAGCATACTAAAGCAGATGCCGTTATGGAGGCCGACGCAAAAAATAGCTGTAAACTAATCAATGTACAGAAAGATCGCTTCAACAGAAAGATTCACAATTCCAAAGAGTATATGCATATTTAGCACATTTTACCGCTTTCAAACTTGAAGACAACAATTCATTTTAATAAGATGAAGCTGAATCGATCAGTAAATAACAGAAAGTCCTAACCACGAGCAAACACAGCGACCTTCCCCCCGGGAGCTGCACAACTTTTTTTGTCATTCCTCCTAATAACTATCAAATAAATCTTTTGTGTTTTTCATCATGACCGATATTTCCCACCACTTCAAAATGAGTTCGGGTGTAGGTGCCTGATGATAATCCAAACTAAAATAGTACAAAGCTATAGTACCCACATGATAAATCCATTTAATATTTGAAGAATTTCATTTTCAATTTATCTATACAACCAATTTCCGGAATTAGCCAGTTTCCAGCTCCACTATAAACTTAACCCATAAACTTTTAGCTGTGATTTCTCGGAACAGTGACCACTACATATATGTAGTTTTACCGTTGGTCGGCTGTTCTTGTGCAAGCGATTAATCTCCTAAATATTTATAGGCAAGCAATATTTAAATATCGCCACAGGCGCCCATTGAGAGGGGAAAGCCAGAAAAGGAGTAAGTTCCGCCTCCTACAGTCATAGATCTATTTATTTATTATTTGGTATATTATTATATTTTTATTGTAGATTAATATTTTTATAATATTTTCCTGGTCTAACTTTCTTTGGGAACGGTTATGTACATAGCATGTTTATGTACTGCAGGAATTTATGCTCTATTGCAAATGGATCAAAGCTGCAAAAAGGACGATTTGTCTAAACTTTATTTGAAAAATTGCTTCATTTTGAAGGTAGGTCTAGAAACCCACCAACTCTGTGCTTCTCTTATTTGACCTGCCAAATTTCAGAACATTTAAGATTATATGTCAACTGAACAAAATAAAATTATTAAACAGAAAATTACAAAGTAACACATAACAGGCATTACAGCTACTAATCTCCATATCGACTTTACTTCAGCCCTTTTTTCTATAGCATTACTTGTTCCGTCACTATAATTGAATCCGAAAAGCGAATAAATCAAATGATTTCCGACATGAAAATTACCAGCGGAATCCAACTTTAATTTGATACCATAACAAATACATTAATTATCAGGGAACCAGTTAACAATTACTAATGCTCAGTTGAGCATTTAATGGCTTGATAAAAGTGATGAATTACACTCCCGAGTTGAATAAAAGATAAGAACAATTAAGTTAGTTTGTTATAGCGGAAGATGTGAGGAAAATGGTTTCATCAATAGCTTGTTAATCAGTCATTTACAGTTCAGCAAGGTTACTTAATATTGGCACAGCCACGAACAAAGATGTTACAATGCTTCATATAATTTCAAGTGGCGGATCCAGGGGGGCGCGCCCACTAACGTAGTTTAAAGTAGTGTAATTTACTTGATTAACGCAATTTTGCATTAATTAAACTTGCTCCTAACGCAAGTTTATCGGATCAACCTATTTTGCCCCCCCCCCAAAAAAAAAATCCTGGATCCGCCCCTGATAATTTCTAATATTTCCCATATATTTTGTCGATCTTAACATTTTGTTTTAGCAATTTATATCCCATCCCTAATATCCCTGCCTTAAGAAGCTGGGAAAGGCTTCAAAGATATATGATTTCAGAGGTGCCCATGGACCTCTCCTGGAAAAGTATTTATGATTGATTTTAGTTACAAAAGTATATCCTTAAAAAAATCAATACAAAGAGAAGAAAAGGTATTTTCGCTAATAACTGGCAATTTCATTTCACAAGTACATATTTTTCCCACGGCTTGCACAACACAAGAATATATTTTTCAAGGGGCAAATTTTCAAAGAAAAAGCAAAAAACAAGCAAATTACATGAGAAGTTTTGTTAATTGTGAACAAACTGCATTTACGGTTTACGGGGAGCTAATTGTGAACAAACTGCATTTACGATTTACAGGGGGCTAGGACCAGTACACTTTCTGCCCTGCTTAATTGGCTGCCCTTAGGCTTCTGTTAGACGGACTGTCGTATCGGGAAAACTTACATAGGCTATGTTACACACAGGGGCGTCCTGAGGCTCATTTTATTGGGAGGGCGATCTTCGTAAATTTTAGCGAATCGCTACCTGATTTATGCCAAATTTTCTGCAGAAATCAAGAATTTTGCAAAATTTCGGCCGATTTTGCAAAATTTCAGCCGAAATTTTCGACTTCGGCGAAAATTTTACCAAATGCCAAAAAAGCTGGGGGGTATCCGCCCCCTCGGGACGCCCTGGTTACACATATTTTGTACAGAAGGCTTCTAATCGATTAGCGACTCTTGAATTGCCCCACACTCAAAATAAAAGATTTTTTGTACGCTTCTTAGGACCAAAAGTGCTTAAAGTAAGTTCACCATGCATGCAAACATGGGAGAATCCTCTCTATGTAATATTTATGAAACTTTTGACGAAGAATAAAAACATCAGTTTTTATGAGTCGGAAAATACAACTTTCTGAGTACCTCCTCCGCAAAAAAAGAACGGCCTTTAATCTTCCTTACAGACATTGGCTATGCGAACCTACCCAAATAATTGTCAGTATGAAATATTAAGCCTCATTAAATGTAGCCGGCGGTAAATGGTCTCCTGCAAGGCTGTAAGGTGGCAATGTAACTTACACTAGGAAAAGGCATGACATAACCCTTTGCTTTCGTACATCACGATCTTTACTAAGACTATAAACTGTTTACACTTTCTTAGCATTATTCCGTTTCCTATATTTTTATTTTAAGATGGGCTATAAAAAACGGGATTTATTTTTTTTTATTTACAATGTGAATTATAAACTTACCCCGAGAACCGCATTTAATTCTGTCATTGTTACTTGCTTCGCTCTCTCCACTGCAGTCGCTACTTGTTGTTGGTGCTGGAAAAAATATCTTTCTTGGAAATTTATATAACAAAGAAAAGAAAAACAACAAACAGTCGTAAAATTCAGCTTCTTGAGATGGCAACATAAGTCAAGTATTCAGAACCGACAATTCAACGATATACAGCAATATCTTTATATCGACAAAAAAGTACAAAATAGTCATTTTGCTATTTATTTATCTTAACTTTTAAAATTTATTACTGAATTTAAAGTCTAGGCTGTTCAACAAAGATGTTAAACATGTAGATAATTAAAAAGGAATACGAACAGTTGTATTCTAAATTTATTATTAAAAGTGTTAGGTTTATTGACGACTTGTTGTTTCAACAAGGAAAGTTGACTTAAGCATCCAAGATCAAGCCCGTATCCACGGGGGGGATTTGAACCCCCCCCCCCCCCAAAAAAATGTCCGGCTCGTAAAAACGAAACAAAAAAGGATAAAACAAATTTATGTTTTTTATGTTTTAATAAAAAAATAACTGCCTGATAAAATTCTTTAGTAACACCCCTCCCCCATCCCGAAAAAAATATCCTGGATACGACCCTGTCCAAGATACAAAAAAACATTTTTTATACTAAAATTTCCATTTCTCAACTATTTCCGTGAGATGGAAAGTGAATAAAAAAGATCCAAAGATTTTGAGAATCAAATAGAACAGGAAAACAAAAAATTGGACCGTATAGCCTAATATAGATTACTTATTTTGAGAAGCGCCTCTGAAAATGTCACAACCCCATTTCAATTACCGTTGTCAATTCGGATAGGAAGAGAATCGTCTCAAGAGAAGAAAGCAGATCTTAGAGAAAATTTTGAATACGGTTAAAAAAGTAGGATACGCGTTAAATGCAATAAAATGGAGATTTTGCAAGGCACAAGAGATGTGTCTTCTGGAATACTTGGACGCTTTTCTACAATAGCTCCAACTTCCATTAAAAGTTTTAAATTTTTGGAACCTGTGATGAATTTTGCTAATCTTACAAAATCTTAATTACTAAATCTTAACCGAATAAGCTTCAGTTTTGAAGCCAGTGGGAAGGATTTTTTCTTCTTCATCTGCTTCTCAAATTTGGACATAGACTTGAAAGTATCATTTTAGCCACTCCCAGAACCTCGGGCCCACAAATTTTCCAAGTAGCTTCAACGGAAGCACATTACGCAACATGTAGCCATAAACCTAAGCCGGAAAATATCTACTAAGTATGCTTTTGTCTATGCATAATTTAATGTCTAATTCTTATGTCTATGAGTCAGCAAAATGATGATCAAGTGAGATGTAATGTTTAAAATATTTCTGTAAAAGAATTTAGTCCATCGGAACACAGATTATAGCGAATACTATCCAAAAAACATTTGGGGGAAAAAACTTGCCGCTGGGAAATCCAGACCTATGATATTCGGAGTTCCTTCATTAAGTTTATTTTGGGTTTTCATGCTTGTCTATAAAATTCCATTAGCTTAAAGCGAGGTCAAGGGCGTATCCAGGATTTTCGTTCTGGAGGGGGAGGGGGGTATACAAAAAACAAAAAAAAAACATCAGGATTTGTTGATATATTTGTTACGTTTTAAGCATTACGACAACAATTCAAAACGGGGGGAGGGGGTTCAAACTCACCCCCCCGGGATACAGTCTTGGGTGAGGTGCTACAGCCCATGTTCCTGGCCCTTTTAAAATCGTAACAAAAGAAAAAAACAGCAATAATGCACCGTTGTAGTTATGAAAGACCTTAACCGCCACCACCATCCCCAATGGGAAATATGCAAGAAATACGCACAGTTTTGTACTTTAATTGCCAAAAAAAAACTTTCCTTCATAGTTTACCTCCCC
The DNA here is from genome assembly GCF_049724085.1 of Artemia sp. Qi Xiang Cuo. Lineage (NCBI taxonomy): Eukaryota > Metazoa > Arthropoda > Branchiopoda > Anostraca > Artemiidae > Artemia > Artemia sp. Qi Xiang Cuo. Next base: position 38,600,647 of record NC_142799.1, read on the forward strand.
CCCCCCATTGAAACTTAATATTTATCCCTGCAATATGTATCTCCTCTGAGTGGTAACGTCATACCCAAAAGGGTCAGGGATTCAGAATACCTATAACTTCTCCAGAAAAACCTAAAAACTAACCATGCCTTATTTTTGTAGGGACAGAAAGGCAAACAAATCGAAAAAAAATAAGCTACTTGAGTTTTCCTCTTACCAGTTAGAGGGTCATTTTTCCCAAAAATACATATATTTTAGATGTTAACCCAGACATAAAATATTCAAGCTCTAAAAAGTACATGAAAAGAGGAATAAAACAATTATCGCATTCCATTTTCCTTGCATAATGGTTGGAATAGCTGCAAGGATAGCCTAGACGGGTCTATACTCATTTGTAAAGGCTAAATTTGTGCATCTACATAAATTCTACTTTGTATTACGAATTTCATTGAACGGGGAGGAAACGACACAACACGGACTTAGCCTCTTCTAGTCACCCTATCTATGCCAATGTAGTTAATCAGCAAAAAGCAGCCAAGATCTTAAATTCAGAAATGGATCCAGCATAAACCGTATTTTCCCAAGTTTCAACTTTTAATTAGCCAACAATTTAACCACAAATTCAACCAAATACCATGTACTTTGTGTATTCATTACGCTCAAGTAACTACAACATATGCTGCTCTTAAGTAACATAACAGAGAGGCCGGTACCAAAGCCAGGAAGCCATCGTTTATCTTTATGCCTATGACCCCATAATAAGTTCTTTATTTTATAATTGTATGGAAGACAATTATATGGGGTTGTGGAACAGAATTTCCCTTGTTCAAAACAAAGGGTCAGTACCAATAACGATAATCCTATAGAAGTATGTGGTCCCACCCCACTTCAAGAATGTTCACCAATTTCATCTGATACGTAGGATTTAGCCTCGGATTCAATACTGGATTAATCACCAAAATCCTATATAGATGCACCCCCCCCCTGAAAAAACTAAGATTTCTTTCAACTATACAAAGGCAATGGTGTGCATCGTATAAACTGTCAAACAAAAATATAACGAATTGATAACTCAGTATCGATTATCAAACACTTGAAAAGAATTACACACTTAAAAAATTACCTAGGATAATTGGTTAACCGATAGACAAACTTACCTCTTGTGATAAAAATGGCAAAACTTGAGCAATTATTGCATTTAATCTCTTCGCTATTTCGGTCTAAAAAATAATAAAAAACAATTAATAAATGGAAGGATTTGGTGAATGAATGAAAAACATTCAAAAGTATAACTACACAAACATGGGGAGGAGAGAAAGGGTTAGAGGAAGCTACTAACACAATTCTATGATGCAAGACTATAACAATGCATGAAAATGTAATGAATATGGAAATACAATTACACTTTTTCTGAAACACGAGACTCCCCGAAATTTTTTTGGTAATCCCCTTCCCCAGAGTTCAGAATAATGAACAATAAAATTAGTTTTGTATTCCTAAATTCTTAATTAATAACTTACGTTTACATAAGGACAACGTGAAACGCATCAATGCTAGTTAAGGATCTTACAAGGACATTTTTTCAGAGAGAGAGAGGGGGGAGGGGGTAATTTAAGTAAAATAGAAGGCGAATGATATAAATAAAAAAACTTTATATAGTTTTTTAATGATAATATGGGGAAGCCCAAGCCGGGATTCTACAGTTACTGCGTGTGTGTCTTGATGTGTACAGTATGCAACACGACTACCAGCATAATAAATTAACATTTAAAATAGAGACACACTTAAAACAATGCTATGACTAACGACAAGGCCGTATCCGGGGGGGGGGTTTGTCCCCCCCCCCCGAAATGTTTGTCTGACTCGTAAAAACGTAACAAAAATGCATATACACATTTTTGATGCATTTTTATAAGTTTTTGTAGCCTCCCCCCCCCCCACCCCAAACAAAATCCTGGATATGGTCCTGATTTACGGCAATTCATGTCAACAGGTTGTTGTTTTTTTACTCAGTTTGTTTTCTTTGACATGACCTAATCTTTTTTTCTTCTTTTTTTAATGAAAACCAAGCAAACAATACAACCTTAGAACAATTAAAGGTTATGGGAGGATTATTCAACAAAAAGGGCTAAACTGAAAACAAAACTATCAAAAGAACAAAAAAAGCAGCCAACTGAATTTCCTTTGTTCAATTGTCTTCCTGGACTCGATACTATTTTCTTTCATGCATATCATACGAACAGTCATAAATAGCAATACACCGGGTATTTTGATTTTTACAATTGATGGCATAGCATACCTTAAATTGATGCGACATCTCTCGCATTTTATCGGGATCAAATATACTGTGGAAAATGGTCTAAAATTGCAAATAAACTCTGTCTTAATAAGTATGTTTTGTCAAAACGAAACAAAACGTGTTCAATTACGAACTCGGTTCTCTTATGGGGGCGCAATGTTTTGTAGCAATATTGTATTGTATTGAGCTGAATAAATAAATTAAAATCACTTAATTAAAAAAGAACAGACTTTTTGCAATTTGAAACACTAGATACAGATTTGTATGTGCAATGTTTTTTCATGTCAATAGCAAATTAAGAAAAATATAACTGACATTAAATCACTAACAAGGCTCCTTCCTTGGATTTTTGGTCAAGTTTCATTAATGGTAAAGCACGATTTGATATTGTTTTCCAATGAGAGTCAAACATAAAAAAAATGATGTTTCTGGAAGCAAACTCACCGATATACGCAAAATATAATGACAAAACCAACAGACATTTTAAAAACGAGTTTTTCACACAAATAAAGAGCAATATTAAGACTCCAAATGAGCTTTTTTTCCTCCTGTATATGACGAGGGCTACCGCCCCCCTCAGCCCCCAATCTTTATACTAAAAGTTTCACTTTTTTGATTAAAAGCTTCAAGAGAAAATTTTCTAATACACGAACAATCTGATAAGTACAACGAAATTCAACCATTTATTGCTCCCCACAGGTATATGTTTTGAACAGCAATCAGTAAACAGAAGACTTGCAATCATCATCTAGCCTATATGTTTTTGCACACAAGTGTTTCCGATTGAGCATTAGTTAAACCAAATATACAGGATAATTTCTGGAAAATTAATATTGCTTTTTACTACCATTGAAAATTGTGTTTTTATTTAACCACTGCATTAACGGTCTATAATAACATTCCTTTTTTAGAGTTCATGAACATGTCAACTGGCGGAGGTATGGCCTCTGAAACTAGGTAGCTACATCAAAAGTTTTTTCGGTACTTTTATATTATAGCGACCACACTCAAGAAGTGAAGTTAGGTTAATCCTAATGAAATATACCAAAATCTAATGAAAATATAATACTTTAGTAAACAAAATTATGGAAACTATAGCAGAGAATTATGGAAAGCAGGGGGCCCAGAAAGCATAATACTAAATACCTAACTAACTGTATAAATCAAATATTTAATTAAAATATACCTGCGTAGTAGTTTATCTATCTCAAGCTAAGCTGATTATCTCCAAGTGCACGCAGAAAACCGGTTTTATAATAGATCAAGAACAAAGTGTGGTCAATATAATAGACAAGTACCCTTTTTTATAGTTATAAAATAATTTCGTATCTAAGGGTCTATAGAACGCTGATTCTCGGAAGATTATTAATTCTTCAACAAATCTAGGGCTGTACACAAAAAAGTTCACATTGCAAAAATGAAATTTTGGAAGTTGAATTTTCCCAATCACAAGCAGGACCGTCACATGTGAGGGGGGGAGGGGGAACACCCCCCCCTCGTGTTTTGTTCACTCGGTAAGAAAAATAAGTCAGTAAAAATCGTGGTGCGAAGCGCCACAATTTCTCCGGCGCCGCTAAAATTCTTTGTTCAGTTCAATAAAAACCACGAGAATACTGACATGTCATATACAGAAATTTTGAACTTGGTCGGTAAACGTAGCAGTTTTACCGACTCCTACCATGATTTTTACGGGTGGTGCCACAATTTTCCATTTGGTTAAATAAACAGTGTTAAAATAGTGACATGATATGTACCAAAATCTCAATCTCGGTTGGTAAATGCTGCGGTTTTACCGACTCGCGCAGTGATTTTACTTATTGTATTGGAAACAGACATTATGCTAATTATTGACAAAAAACAGTCGGTAAAAATGATCAACCAGCCGGTAAAATCTCCCGCCCCGCCCCCCCCCCAAAAAAAAAAAACTTTGGCTAGTAACGACACTGACCACAAGGCGAACATTAATTCATAAATGAATGGCTATCAGTAATATTTGAGCCCTGAAAACATGCATCTACATGCACGTTTTGGTATTTTTTAAGAATCCAGTAGTCTCGTGGGAAAGACTGCATCGAGAAAGACCGAGATGCTACATGAAAAACAGGTTTTCTCTGCCTTTTGAGATGCTGCTCACTCCATAACAAAGATTTAAAATTTAGTTTTTTGGGATTGAAGGGGCAAAAAAAGGTACCTAAGTTAGGTTAGATTACGTATTTAATATATACTATGTTTACCCCCCCCCTAATGTGCAAATATATAGCCCAAATTTGTTTCTGAACTATTATATTTTCATCCTATTTTGTTTTGTTTTGCTTCATTAGCATTAACCAAACTTCACTTCTCGCGTGACTACTGGATTCTTAACAAGTACCCACGTTTTAATTTAAAACATGCATTTGTACCCCATACGCGCCCCAGAATAGACAATCCCCATAAGATCTATGAAGTTATGTAAAGTAGTCTATGCAGTTATAAAAAAACGACGAGTTGGTGAAGGGGATGGGCCCATGGCCAACTAACCATGTACACCAAAAACTTGTATGATCCTGATTTCAACATTAAATGCTAATTTATATTTGTTTTAGGTTTCATTTCTTTACTTGTAGTACTTCCTCTTTGTTCCAAGCTTGGCTCCTTATTTAAGCTAGTTTTTGCTCGTTTTCAAGTTTGAAATTCGGTCTTAACTTTTCGAGGAAAAAAGTATAAAATTAAATTCAGGTTTTTAAGTTAATTACATTATATACACTAAATAAAATTCAGATAATTTACGAAACGCAAGTGAGAATAAAAATAAACAAAGAGACTTTCGAGAAGAAGAGGAATAAACATTTATACCTAATTCCCTTCAATAATACACCTATTTGCAATAATACCAGATAAATACACACGCTAAGGTATCTTCTGCGAGTAAATAAACTACGGTACAGTGAATTGTTTTTACCTGTTTGTGCATTTCGACATTTAATCCGTATGACATTTCATAGTACTGAAAGAGAAAAAAAAAGAGTAGCATTAGAATTTGAATTCATATATGTAGGCGCGGCCGTCGTATCATATAATATTCTCTTTCACGAAAAAGCTTCGAGCTAAACATACCAAATATGGCAATTGTGCCAATTGTTGACGTCTGCGAGATTCTATTGTGGTATATTATTCCTCTTTTTCTCTAAACCTTATAACTTCAGACTGCAATTGCTCAAAACAGGTTTAGAAGAGAATATATTTTTATATCGGATAGAGGCACAGCCTATTTAAGAAATGAATAAAACAAAGACTTATTCTAAAAAAAACCTGTTCAAAGCTAATTTTTTAATCTTTTTCATTTAATATGGGTTAAATGACTGATAAGTGAAAAATCTAGAGTCCAGCTTATATTTTCTTAAATTAAATAGTTTCAAGTCTAAACCTCTTCAGATTAATTTCTTGAACAGATTGCTAAATTTCCAATGACTGCTGAGTACACAGAACAACTATCGGAGAAAACTATATACTAATAATTTGACAAAAAAAAAAGTCTAAAATTTGTTACTGAGTACTGAAAAAGTCTAAAATTTAGCCTGAGTACTGAAAATGTGCAACAGTACAGTCTAGCATGGCATTTGTCGGACTGCCTTAAAAAATTAATTGCTGTTCGATGCAAGGGTGAATCCAGGATTTTGTTCGGAGGGGGGAGGGGAACTTTACAAAGTGCATCAAAAATTTGTTTCTACGCATTTTTGTTACAGTTTTAAGCCGGACATACGGCCTTTGTTCGATGGTAAAACATGATTTGCTATTTTTAATTCTTTTTTCTTTTAGGAATATCCCTGTGTATACAACTTTGTCTATGACGATAAACTCAAGAGGGAAAAAATGTAAAGTCTACAATGCGCTTAATCAGGTTGGCTTCTGAAAAGGTCAAATAGCCCAGGTTCTTTAAGTTTTTACTTATGCAAGTATTGTGTAGTGTTTGTATTATGTAATTGTTTACTAGTTCATGCTGTAGAATGTTAGTAGGCGAGAAGTGAATAATTTGGGAAGGGAATGTTTTGAATTCAATTAAAGTTTGGGGGTTTAATGAGAAGGGGATAACCCGAATTTTGGAAGTTTAACTTAAAACAGGGGGGAGAATCTGTAAAGTATTTAACATCAATTCGAGAAACTTTTCAGGGTATCTTATTTCTTAGTTAGCTGGGCATCTATGTGTCAACGATAACGGTCCAGGGGGGAGCTATTGGGACTAAAGCTAGTCGTGGAAAGGGGTCGTTCCCAGGCCTGGAACTTCCGTTCCAGGAAAGTTATATTCTTGGTTCATTTCTAAAGGCAGTCCATCTTTCGCCTTCGTCGTAGTTAGTTGTTCTTGTGCTACCTTATTTTCTCTATGTGTATTCTCACGTTATTTAATAAAGACCATGTACCAACGTTTATCGTCTATCTTTGGAATTTACGTAAACCATTACATTTGCCAATATAAAAGGACATACAAATAAAGAACTAAAGAAGAGAGGTTTACACTAGTCCATAAGGTACGACAGTGAATAAATTTTGTCAAAACAATAAATCCCTTCTTTGGAAACCGGGAAAGAGCTTACTTTTTATTTCATTGAAAGAGAACTTCGTTCTCTCAGAAATGAGCCCAGACACACCCATTATTTGTTTAATATCCAAACGATAAAAGCTCTAAGTGCTAGCAACAAGAAAACAAATATTATGTCCAAGATGTCACTGTCGACATCAAACTTACAATCTGCCAAAATGAATCGATTAAGTCATAATACTTCAAAACAACGTTTATATCTCAATTAGATAGACTAGATTGATAATTATGAAACTAACCGTAACTCATTGCCGTAACAAGAAAGTAAAATACATTCTATTACTTAAAAACTTACTAGTTATAACGGCAAAAAGGGGGCAGACGAAAAGATGTCTAATAATCCCTGAAAATAGTGCCGAGACTCCTTCTACTGGTGAAATTACGTTACATGAACATTATGTGTAAACGCCTATATTTTAGAATAAAGTTAGACAAGTTTCAATTTTCAATCAGAATAAAGACCTGTCTGAATACAGGATCACCAAAGGGTCTATAATATCAATATCCAGGGGGCACTTGGCAACGCCTCTCTACCTCCTCTGACAAAAAGCTTACTTCGTGGGCTATGTTTTGCCTCTATCTGCTCACTAAGTTATCACTAAGGTATCTTTGGCATTCGGCCCTAGTGACAGGACTTGAGTCTTTGACCTTCGTAAATGCGAGTTTATTTTGCTAGGTTTGTGCGCGGGTCTTCTGCCCAGGCATGCTCATAATGACATCTTATTTCCAGTTTTTTGGATTGTTTTATAATTATTTTTACAGCTTTTTACAGCCATTGTGAATGTTTGAAGATTTTTCTGCATAGGCCCACGTTTGCACGTTCCTAGCTTGATATTAGCTCGGTTTTCAGCGTAAGCTATGCACAACACACACACGCGATATAGCGATAAAATAAAGAGGTGGTATTTCAAAAATTTTTTGTACCCCCCTCCAAACAAAAATCCTGTTAACGCCCTTGAGTTTATATATTATAGACATATAGACTAGTCTATATAAACATATAGAATAGGCATATAAAAGGTTGAAAACAAAAGTGAAATTATACATACCATAACATAATGCCTTTGAATCTCAATCTTCTCTGATGCCAACTTCTCGCATTCCAATTTCAAGCTGAAAAAGTGCATTAGAAAAAGCTTGTGTCAACACACAAAAACAACAACTGACTCCTAGCTGTGCTATAATTCATTTAAGCGTGACTTTTTAACGTCTTTTTTGTGCCGCAGCAGGCGACAGAGTATTTTAACTATGACGATTAGACTACAATAAAAAAGGATTTGAAACTAAACAGCTTCGAAAAGTTGATTTTTTCTGTTACAGGGCCTTTCAGAATCAATTACAGAAAGCTTAACAAATAACATTCAACATTTTACTGCTCTTATTACTTTTTTTGTCATGTTCACAGAATCAGGCACATGCAAGTTTTTTTTTCTGAAAGTAAATCTGGAATAGTAGAAAAAGGACATATTATACGAAAAATATACGGAACTCTTGAAAATAATTTCGGGGGAAAGGGACGACGATGGGCATGAGTCCCTGACTCCACTCCTTTACATTTCAAAGAAGGCAGAAAAAGGGCGAATTATATGAGAAATAAGGAGTTATATATCCTAAGCATTTTAATCCTAACAGAGGGCGATCGTGCCCATACTGTAATGAATGACATTAATACCAGATAACTAAATTAAAAAAAAAGTATTTTAACTCAAGGTAGAGGTTAAAACTTGAAGCGAGTGGAAATGGTCTCGAACAGGGGAGAGGGGGAACTGCTACCCCTGAACCCTCCACTCGTAACTTTCAAATGTTTGTTCTTTAACCCACTACTTGTATTATAAAAAGACTGTGCAATGTCACGTAATTTCTTCAAGATCCTGGGGGGAGGGGCAAAGCTGGAGCCAATTTTCCCAAAACAAGTGAAAATGACAGTGAAACTGAGGTCTGGGAGGGGCAGTTGCCCCCCCCCCTTGCCCCACAGCAAATTACGCCCCTGAATAGCAAGTAAAACTTAAATAAAAGTAAAACTCATAAACATAAGAGCATCCGAGAACAACAATGTCAACTACTATAATTTCGGTACTTATTAAAAATCCGGAAAACACGCAAAGAATCGCATCTAGAATGTAATGGAACCCTAATAAAAAACAGGTTTCTGCTGCCTTGTGAGGTATTCATCACTCCATGAAAAATGTTTGAACTTTAGTTTTTGGGGCCGAAGGGGCAAAAAAAGGTAGGCTACCTAGGTTAGGTTATATTACGTATTTAATATATGCTATGGTTTACCCCCACCCCCTAATGTGCAAATATATAGCCCAAATTTGTTAATAAACTATTATATTTTCATCCTATTTTGTTTTATTTCATTAGTATTAACGAAACTTCACTTCTCGCGTGTTTTATGGATTCTTAAAAAGTACCATAATTTCTTATGAACCACAGAACTTCTATGTTGTAGATAAAAAGTAAAATCGAAAAAAATACCTTTAATAGAATGACAAATGTTTCAATACTGGTACGAACCCAGTAATTACCGCTTATATCGATTCGTTTATCCGTTTCACTGGCGCCACTTGGGTCCATGTGTAAATTGATCTTCAATCAGTTGAATGTCAGTTGTTTCAAAGGTTATTTTAAACCGATTTATATCATTTTTTTTTTATGGTGAGAAAACAAACCAAGAGCGCAACAACAGTCGATTTCCAAGGTTGCATCAAAGCATAAAAGTACCAGAACTTAACAATCTCTTTATTAGGTGAAAACTAAAAAACACATTTCACCAAAACTGGATAATAAAAGAAATACTTTCATTTTTCCATTTTTGCGAAAATAATTGAATTTTTTATATGCAAATTCTCAGATACCAATGACAGCATACCCATCGAACTCTTTACTTGAGTGACAAAGTTGTCCATTATTATCTCGTCGGAAAGTTTAAGGAATGTAGGAAATAAAATCTATAATTAATGCCGTATTTTCATGAGAACTTTAGTTGACTTATTTAGTTTCATCGCCTAATCTACACAAAGATCTTTTTGCAAGGTTTAATGTGGATATTTAAAAAAATGAAAACAAGCAAAATTAATTTAAGAAAAAAAACTAAGTTTGCCCTACACAAGTAGAGCAAATTTGTAACCTAAAAAAAATTATTACTTAGCAGATTACGCAACATATCTTATGAAGTGGCTTAAATCAACTGAATCGAGCTATTTTCCAATATTTGTGGAATCAAGGAGGCACACTTGTGCCTCTATAAAGAGGCGACCCACCACAATGTTAAGCGATATCCGGTCCTAGAAGTCGCAGAGAGATGGCGGTGATTGCATTTTGTAGCCCAAGCTCAAACTAAGAAACTTGCAAAATTTCATCCTCCTCCGACTTTATCTTCATGGGGTAAACTGGGCCGGAAGTTTGGACCCTCCCACCACAGCCCCCCTTTAACGTTGTCTGATTGGGCTGAAATTTAGAGGTTAAACTTTCCTAGGGCCCGGGAGCTTATCCTCGAAATTTCAGCTCAATCCGATCACTCCTTCCTGTTTTCAAAAAACCTTCCTGTTTTCAAAAAACCAAATATAGCCACTTAAAATTCATCATCATTTCTTTTTTTTTCTTAGCCACGCCTACAGGCCACAGTTGGCAACGGATCCGGTTGAATGAGGACTCATTCGAAGCAGAATTCGACCTGTTAGGGTCTTTTGATATTTTCAGACGGAAAAAATTATCCCCCAAATTTAAATTTACGAAAAACCTCGTTTTCCTATATTAGCCCATGTTAATTTTCCCCACCGCAACCCCCCTTTAACGTTGTTTGATCGGGCTGAAATTTAAAGGATAGGCTTTCCTGGGGCCTGGAAGCTTATCCTCAAAATTTCAGCTCAATCTGATTACTCCTTTCCTGTTTTCAAAAAACCAAATATCAAGTTTTTTGGGAATTTGCTTGCGTCGAAAATAGCTTCCATCTACTAAATAACAATTACTATTGTGTCTGTATAGTCCAGCGGTTGATACTCCAGACTGTCAGGCGGAAAACCCGGGTTCGATTCACCATCAGAGCAAATTTTTTATATACTGAATTTAAACTTTGAAAAGAAACTCAGTTTCTTTTTTAAATTATTTGAAAAAAATTACATTTTCTAAAGAGTTAAAGAGGCTGAGTTACAAGGTCGACCCTTAAAACGTACAGGGATTAGGAGGCACAGTTGGGGGGCTGTTAAAGAGGCTGAGTCACAAGTTCGAACCTTAAAACGTACAGGGATTAGGAGGCTCCCTGTACGACGTGATTTGAGTATTCAGGAATTAAAAGCCTTAACACAAGAATGTTCAAGAGCGGGCGGTTGGGGGGGCGGCAGCCCCCCAATTTTAACTCCTGACACGATCAGCTAACAGTTAGTCAAGCAATAATAAGTAATAAACTGTACAAAAACGTGCAGAAATTATTTGAAAAAAACTACGTTTTCTAAAGAGTTAAAGAGGCTGAGTTACAAGGTCGAACCTTAAAACGTACAGGGATTAGGAGGCACAGTTGGGGGCTACCGCCCCCAAACCCCCGCTTTCGCAGCCTTTAAATATAAAAAAATTTCTTTAAACTGAAAGTAAGGAGCGACATTAAAACTTAAAACGAACAGAAATTATTCCGTATATGAAAGAGGCTGTGCCCTCCTCAACGCCTCGCTCTTTACGCTAAAGTTTTTATTGTTTAAAAAAAGAGTTGTGAGAAAGTCAAACTTTAGCGTAAAGAGCGAGGCGTTGAGGAGGGCACAGCCTCTTTCATATACGGAATAATTTCTGTTCGTTTTAAGTTTTAATGTCGCTCCTTACTTTCAGTTTAAAGAATTTTTTTTTATTTAAAGCCTGCGAAAGCGGGGGGTTTGGGGGGGCGGTAGCCCCCCAACTGTGCCCCCTAATCCCTGTACGTTTTAAGGTTCGACCTTATAACTCAGCCTCTTTAACTCTTTAGAAAACGTAGTTTTTTTCAAATAATCCTATAATATATCGCATTTAATAGAGTTATCAATATCATGGCTGGCGAAACACTATTGAGAGCCTCCTAAAGACTATAGCAGGCTACTTGGGGAATTTTCTGATTCTAAGAGAACATTTCGTTTTTTGTTTGTTTGTTTTTTTTGGACGGGGTGTGTTTTTAGGTAAAGCGCCTATTTTTATAATTCTACAGATATTGGAAAATAGCATACGAATCAATTGATTTAAGCTAGTGTTGCAGATACATCTTCCTTAATCTGTGAAACAATATTTTTTGTCTGTTTTATGTTTCAACTTCGCTCTATAATTCCGCAGGAAAAATTTCATTTCTTAAATTAATGTTTGCTTGTTTTTAATCATTGATTAGTGTATTATAGAAATTCCCAAACAGTTCTTTTTTCTGCTCTCATAGTTGTCTCGGCCCAGTCGAGTTAACTTCGATTGGTAAGTTCAGTTTTCAGCTACTGCGATTTCTGATTCAATCAGAGCGTCATGAACCCAATGTATTTTAAAATAGTAATATTAACATATACAAATAATACAGTAAACAGTAATAAATATTAGTTTTCTCAACAAGATGAAAAAAAAACTCTAAAAGAAAAAAACTAGAATATTTACAGCCAGTAAAAATGAAAATGAAATACAAATATTTCGGCAGAGACCACCACTCGACCGTCCCCTGTGCAAAAATAAAAAAAAGAGCGTAAAAACTTTGTTTTCTCAACATATATTATCATACAAATCTTGTGGATAAACTTCTGATAAAAGAGGTAAAGAAAAAATCCCATTGAACACCACTTTCATGTGTTGTGTGGCAGGTCCATTCAAAGAGGGTAAATTAATTTGCCCGTTTTATTAAGCCGCATCAAACCGAACTCGGCGATGCCAAAAATACCGAAAACAGGAAAATTATTTTTTTTAATTAATATTATTTTCAGCATCAAATTTGTGATGACTCATATAATATGAGCTAATATACCCTCGTTTTCTAGCATACTTTGCAGAAAGATGCAGGCACTTTGTGTATTTGTCACACAACATTCTGATAAAAACAAATTCTTCCGAGTGTTGTTTTCTGTATCTTTGTCTGAAAGCATAGATGCTTATGATATAAGAAATACCTCAACACTGCGGCTCACATCCCATTATATGCCGTGACGACCTTATATTATCACTGTACTTGAAATACCGAAAATATGACTGTTTAGTCAAACTAAGTTATTCTAGATGTACCAATGAATATTATTGTGCTTATTACGAGAGCTATTTAGGTTACATACAATATGTCTTCCAGCATTTATGCTGTAAGAAACATGTACTTTTTATACTTTTTACAGCCCTCGTTGATAGAAGTATTGATCAAAGCAGTTGCATGAAAAAATATTTTAAGCCTCGAACCCCCTCCCACCCCACACCCGTCTATTAGTATTTTATGCTAGATGATAGAGGTGGGCTATCTCAATTTATGTTTACACTGACTCCTCTTGCGGGCCTTCTGGATCTCTCTGCCTCTTGCTTACATTAACGTTTTCTATTCAGCACAAGACTTAGTAAGCCAAGAAAGATGCATTACTCTACCCATTTCTTTTCCCAGTCTCAGGATAACCCTGTATTTCTCAACCAAATTAGTCTTATTTAACAAATCTTTTATGAAATACCCATTCCCCCTGTTCCAGCTTTGATGGACATTCCAGTAGAGGAGACGGAGGGTGGCTGACCTCTAAGTAAGTTAAAAAGGCAATGCAGTTACGACAGAGCACTTTTTCTGGGGGGAGAGGTTTAAAGTGTATTTGTTTTCCTATTTCCCAGGGAAGTTCATCCCTGCCACACTCTTACGTGCAGGTATTAGACTAAAGGATAAATCGTAAATAGGCCTCGATTTTTTTCTCAAATCCATGAAGTTCAATTTACTCAATATCATCGTTTTCTCAACAATAAGCCAAAGCTATATTATTGATATTTTGACACCAACAACAATTTCTTGTTTAATAATTAGCCAGGTGTTAAGCCTCGATTTTTAACCATGTTTGTGAATGTTCTAAGGATATCCGTGTGGTTTCAAGTTATTAAAAGTAAATAATTCATGCCATACTTTAAACGTTATATTCTCTCTTACATGAAATTCGCTCTTTACTATTTATTGCTGAAACCAGACAAGTAAGCGGGAAGGTGCAGTTTTTTGGAGGGGGGATGCAATGATTAAAAAAAACTAATTTTATTGATGGTTTTAATAAGAAGTACCCATAAATTCGGGATTTAGAGGAGGGTGTACGTCCTGGGTCAGCCACGATATGTAATTTTAGACGCAGGCAGAACTACCCCATGAGATATACAATTAACGAATTGAGGCGAAGTTGGGGAGTTTGGCATCTGCCTGAAGACAAAATATTATTGAACGGGATTGCATTTTTACCATTGGCAACAAGCAAATTTAAGTGATTCAGAGCCCAATGATTGCGATCTTGGTTGCGATGGGCCCAATTTGTAGAGACCATATGCCATACCAACAGACACATTTTTTTTCTAAAATCCACACTGCTTGTTTTGATTTTAATGTGCCAATCATTAAACGGAAAACGATATTCCGGAACTGTTGATTTGCTGCAATGAAATTGCAGCATATGTTGAAGGACATTTAAGTCTGGAATTAGTCAAACAGGCTGGAAAAAAATGTTAGTTTTCAATTACTTACGTAGGGAATGGGATTTAGGCCCTTTTCCTTCAAAAAGTCTCAAATCTTTTACGAATTTTTTTTTATTATTGCCTATGTTTTATTACAATTCGCCCTTTTCGTTGTTTATTTGAGCCCCTTAAGATAAATTTCTGCGTACCCAACTTCGTATCTTATTATATAGTCAAAATGTTGTTTTATGTTTTCGTATTAACCTAATTTTTGAAATATAGTCTAATAATGCACAAGTTCACATAAATTTGATCCTTTGTTCAGTGTCGAAGATTTTGCCAGGCTGTGGGGTTAAAATAATAGAGTACATTTTCGGTCACTTTCCAGGGAACCTAGTGATCAATCTTAAAAGGGGATTCCCTTATGTGCAGGCATAGCTTTATGAACCCACTAAGGTAAGAGTCAAACAAGTGATTTAGCACTATTTTTTTTAATCTAAAAAGTGAACTTAATTGATTTAGCAGCTTATTGTCTTAGTAGATCCCATTACGTAGCCCTTCCAGGAAAAGGCTTTAGAAACTTGTATCGTCATAGAAATCTCAAGTACTTCGTTTTATGAGTATCCCAATAAAAATATATCTTATTGTTTTTTCTTTCTTTTTGGCTTTAGCACCAATAAATTTTAATTCTTGAGAAGGAATACATAAAAGCAAACAAAAAGATTGCTCAATATTTGAATACACATAAAAGAATGCAAAGATATATTACCTTGGCAAACAATTTTATCGGGTCAGCAGACATAAAAAACACACAAAAATATCGTGTTTCAAAGTCAATGAAAACGATTGCAAATTCACAAAGTAAATAGCAAACAAGAAACCATATTCCATTTGTCACATGATCCTATACCAATTAAACCGTAAACAAATTTAATACTTATGCAAACAATCACCATCATATCAAACAATTAACCAGACATTTGATAAAATTGCAGAACTATATAATAATGCACAAAAAACTATTAGCTAGATAATAATAAAAGAGAAACAATGCTAAAGATAAATAAAGGAAAAAATTAGAGATCTACTACCGTGGTTGTATTTAGATAACAAGGTAGTTGCACGTACATAGGTCCACACTGGTCCTACCCTTAAAGGGAGAGTCCTTTAAGGATTAAAGGGAGAATGACTTTTCCTAACGGAAGGGGGTCAAAACACAGAAGCATATTTTAGAGTTAAATATTTTTTACTGTACTTATCGGTTATTCGAAACACATTCAAGAATTACGCTTAGATTACATCTCAGAAAACCGGTTTCATAGCTACATAAACAAGTGACGGATGATACAATGCATTGAATTTGGACAGAATGCATTGGACTTGTATAATTTGAGCTATATGTTTGCATACGTTAGGTTGGGTTAGGTTTCCATAATTTTGTTTCTAGAGTATTATTTTATCATCATATTTTGTTATATTCAATTAGGATTAACCTACCTTCACTCCTTGTGTGAGTTTCGAATAACCGACAAGTACACATTTTACTTCTTCCGTGATGGGGATTCTCCTATTTTGCGAACATGGATACTTATGTATTATAGCGACCCCACTCAAGAAGTGTGATCTGATCCGTCTCCGTAAAACCGGTTTGTCTGTCTGCATTCGGAGGTAATTAACTTAGTTACAGTGAGATAAACTACTACATAGGAATATTTAAACTAAATATTTAATGTATCGTTGGCATTTTGGTTAGGTTAGATATTTAATATCATGTGTTCTGGGCGGCCGGCTTTCCACAATTCTTTGTAGTAGTTTCCATAATTTTGTCACTAAAGTATTATATTTTCAACATTTTTAGGTATATTTCATTAAGATTAACCTAATTTCACTTCTTGAGTGGGGTCGCTATAATACGTAAGTACCCAAATATGTAAACGTATGTATAGACGCACGTGTGTTTTAACCAAAATATTTTAATTCCTATAACGGTTGGTTTTAATAGCTCAATAAAAACAAAACAATTAACGAGATCTAGCTGATTTACATACCAAACCATCTAGCCCCCGCCCTCGAGATGAACTCCATATGTGACAGCTTCATACATGCTAGTCTGACAAAACTTCCCTTCTCCGAAAATTACTCCTCCAAACGCCCCTGTTATTTCGAAATCAGAACCATGTAACGATTAATGAGGCCAAACTGGAAGGCTTAATAAGAGGATACCTAAGGAAATCCGGTACAATCCCATTTTGCGGGCCTCTCTAAAGAAGTACAACAAGAGATGCTACAATCAAACGGAAGAGACGCTTTGAAAAACCCGTTTTTACAAGATGATTCAAGACACCACTGAGAGAAATAATCTGTATAGCGTGGTTTTAATATATTTAAAGTGTTGTTTTTTGGAGTTCAGATGGGATAAAGGTGCCTAGGTTAGGTTAGGTTATGTATTTAATATATGTAATACTTTGCCCCCCCCCCCCCTAACAGGCACGTACACAGGAATTTGTTTCGGAGGGGGGGGGGGCAATTTGTTTCGGGGGAGGGGGGGGGCAAATCCTTCAAACCCATTATTCTGTGAGAAAAATCAGAACATTATGGGAAAATGAAAAAAAAATCGTGAGATTTCGGGGGGCCGAAATCTCACGATTTTTTTTTCATAAAAAAATACTTTATTATTCTTGAAATACCTTAAACACTTCCAAATCAATTTATTTTTCTAGAGTCTGCATTGCATCATTTATTCCATAATACAAACCGGTTCTCCATCTTTTAGTGTATCTAGCAATATATTTAAGTCTACAAGAAAATCGAGGCTTTGAGCATAACCAGGAAATACTGTTCCATCTTCCAAGATTCTTCAAATCCATTTCAAACGAAATTCTCTCTGTGTTTGATCCTCCCCTTACTTTCCTCAGCTGTCGAAGCATTACTATTAAGCCTGTGAAACGCGAATGTGTTTTTATCAAATTCAGCTTGAGATTGAAAATAAATCAATAGCAAACATTTGGACTAGTTATTCAGAATTTTTTTTAATACTTGAAATTTACCCTTATAGCAAGTTTATTTTCTCATATAGGCCTATCAGTTATTATAAAGAAATAAATAAAGGATAAAAAATTGTATGGTTGCATTAACTCACCCGCGTTAATTCAAAGGCGGTATGTGAAATCTTATCAAACTGTCATCTGTATTATCGACCTGCGCTTAAACTGGGTACACTGTATCAGTTTCCTAGCTATGGTTTCAAATTGCACTTGGCCTTATGTAATTGCTTATTCAGAAATTATTTGAAAAAGCACAAGGATTACAGGGATTAGAAGGTACAGTTGAGGGGCTGCCGCCCCCAAACCCCCGCTTTCGCACCCTTTAAATAAAAAAAATTTTAACTGAAAGTAGGGAGCGACATTAAAACTTAAAATGAACAGAAATTATTCCGTATATGAAAGGGGCTGTGCCCTCCTCAACGCCTCGCTCTTTACGCTAAAGTTTTTATTGTTTAAAAAAAAGAGTTGTGAGAAAGTCAAACTTTAGCGTAAAGAGCGAGGCGTTGAGGAGGGCACAGCCCCTTTCATATACGGAATAATTTCTGTTCGTTTTAAGTTTTAATGTCGCTCCTTACTTTCAGTTAAAAAAAAAAAAATTTTATTTAAAAGCGGCGAAAGCGGGGGGTTTGGGGGGGGGGGCCGCCGTCCCCCAACTGTACCTCCTAAACCCGGTACGTTTTAAGGATCGAATTTGTGACTCAGCCTCTTTAACTCTTTATAAAACGTAATTTTTTTCAAATAATTTCTGCACGTTTTTGTACAGTTTATTACTTATTATTGCTTGACTAAGTGTTAGATGATTGTGTATTATTCTTTTCTTTCTCGACAGGGTGTTTTAAGGGTCGACCATGTAACTCAGCCTCTTTAACTCTTTTGAAAACGTAATTTTTTTAAAATAATTTAAAAAAGAAACTGAGTTTCTTTTTTAAACTTTAAATTCAGTATATAAAAATTTCCTCTGACGGTGAATCGAACCCGGGTCTTCCGCCTGACAGTTAGGAGTATCGACCGCTGTACTAAAGAGACACAATTGTAATTGTTTTTTAGTAAGTGGAATCTATTTTTGACGCAAGCAAATCCCCACAAAACTTGATATTTGTTTTTTGGAAAACAGGAAAGGAGTGATTAGATTGAGCTGAAATTTCGAGGATAAGCTCCCAGACCCCAGGACAGCTTATGCTTTAAATTTCAGCCAGATCAAACAAAGTTAAAGGGGGGCTCTGGTGGGAAGAATTAACATGGGCTCTTATAGGAAAACGAGGTTTTTCGTAAATGTAAATTCGGGGGATAATTTTTTCGGTCTGAAAATATCAAAAGGCCCTAACAGGTCGAATTCTGATTCGAATGAGTCCTAATTCACACGGATCAGTTGCCAACTGTGGCCTCTAGGCGTGGCTAATAAAAAAAAAAGAGAAATGAACATTAAGCGGCTATAGTTGTTTTTTGGAAAACAAGGAAGGAGTAATCGGATTGAGCTGAAATCTTGAGGATAAGCTCCCGGGCCCTAGGAAAGCTCAACCTCTAAATTTCAGCCCAATCGGACAACGTTAAAGGGGGGCTGTGGTCGGAGGGTTGAAACTTCCGGCCCACTTTTACCCATGAAGATAAAGTCGGAGGGGGGTGAAATGTTGCACGTTTCTTAGATGGAGCTTGGGCTACAAAATGCGATCACCGCTGTCTCTCTGCGACCGCTAGGACCGGAAATCACTTAACATTGTGGTGGGTCGCCTCTTTATAGAGGCACAAGTGTGCCTCCTTGAAACTTGTTTCAAGTGTGTAGGCAGGAATTATTTCGGAGACGGAGCACAATTTTGAAAACTAAAACACTCGATTTTCAAAAATAGGAAAATTATCCTAGAATGTTTATAAACTGAACTAAAAACCACCACATGTCTGTGCAAAGCAGAAATATTACAGCCCTCTTTGTCCATACAATTAGTCATTATCATAGGGTAATACAATATCAGTCGAACATCAACACAGCAAATTGACATTAACAAAAAGGAGGTCAAAAGGAAATTTATAAAAAAAACTTACTTGTGATATTGTGCTTGTAAAAATCCAAATTCCTCTTTAATTCTATCACATGATTCAGCAACAGTGAACTTAAACGGTTGACCCGGCTGAGGGCCCTAAGAAAACACAAGTGTTAAAAACGAATAAATTCAAGACTCGAGGTTCAAAGTTCAAGCTTCAAACTTGTACATGAATACACGGTTCCGCCAGAGGAAATGAAGCTCATAGAGCTTAAAAAAGGGGAATAAACCCCTCAAACTACCCCAAGTGTTGTTCAAACAGCGTTATGCACCGGGTCACTTCGTTTGTTTTAGCGCGTTATAAGATCAATGAGACCGAAACTTAGGTATTCGAAAGAAGAGCTTAGATAGGTGGATGTAAATTATTTCAAAATGTTGTTCAAGCTTATGACCACATAAAAAAGACGGCATAAGAATGCAGCAAAATGTCTGGATATACCCTAGGCTAAACGGTGCATTACTTACTCAGGGACAACGTAATCACACTATTCGATGCTTTTTTAACTCATTAACTTCGATTCGCCGGCTCGTATTTTTATCAATAATTCCTTATAAATTTCTTAAATTTGTGGGTCAATGACAGTGCAATAATACAATAGTACAATTGCCCCCTCTTGTATAATATATCTCATTTAAGGGGATTAATTATCCAGGAGGGGGAAGATAGGCTTCTTTGTGAGTTAATGAGGTCTAGGACTCCCCGTTATATTGTGGCAGTAGGAAATTTTGTATTGATGGGAAGGATGTCAAATGAAGTGTAATTTTTCTTTAGTATGTCTTTTTGTATATGGCTTTAGTTGGCTTTTAAATACAGATTATTATTATTATACAATATAAATGATTAGGCACAGCAAAACTATTAACAAACACTATTATACCAGACTTGATAGTGCAGCGGTGAGAATAGGCTACTTGCATGTGGCATTGGTAACTTAGGTTTGAATCTTGGATAAGATAAGGCTAAAGATTTAAGAATCTTAGGGAAGGCTAAAGATTAAAATTCTTTGGTTTGTTTCAAAATGGACAAAAAATTAGAATTTTTTCTTGAGAATATATAAATATGGTAAAATTCTACTTTAGCTACTTTGGCTATTTTGGAAAAGGGTTAGGATATGAAAATGAAAGTTTCAGGCGTGTTTCGGGAGGAGTTGATCCCACTTCCCCTGTTGATGAGTTGAATAAAGTTAGTAATTTTTTGGCATTTTTTTTTATTTAGTTTGTTTGGTGGGTTGAGGAGTCTGGAAAGGTGAGTTACCTATTGTTTTGTATTTTACTTTTAAGGGTAGTTTGAAATAGAAAATTGAACATTTTGCTTTAAATCTACATATTAGTAGAATATCAGTTGAGGTACAATTAATTTAAATATATGTGTTAAATGTTTTTTGTTCCCGACTCTGTCGAGTTTTCTCTCTGTCGGGAATTTAATATTTTGTGCAAATATGGTATTAATAAACACCTTGAACCTTCAGGAATGGGTTTACACGCTAAAGTATGTCACGGGAAGGTATTTTGAAGTAACTACCTCCACTCCTTCTCCCTCAAGAGGGTCCTGACTCTTGATGACCTTTAAAAATATGGGTAAATTTTGTGTTATAAAAAAAAACTTGCAAAATAGATCTTCTGCTTAAATGAAGTACAACAAAATTGTTTTTAGCTTCACAACATTGCTCAATCCCAATTTATAAAGTTTTAAAGATATGCCAATACATTTCCTAAATTAAAAAAAAAACATTGATATGGCTTAAAATTCTACATAAATAACAGGAATTGCATTATCAGAACTAAAGCCAGAGAAAAAGAAACTGAGAGCTAAAATTAAGGTAAAATGCTTGTTTTGTCAAAATTTCAATAGGTAATAGACCTGTCATGTAGGCAAGTTTTAGGACCCTCTA
This sequence comes from Artemia sp. Qi Xiang Cuo, assembly GCF_049724085.1. Taxonomy (NCBI): domain Eukaryota; kingdom Metazoa; phylum Arthropoda; class Branchiopoda; order Anostraca; family Artemiidae; genus Artemia; species Artemia sp. Qi Xiang Cuo. The sequence continues at coordinate 38,622,069 of NC_142799.1, forward strand.
GAGAGAGAAGGAGTGGAGGTAGGTACTTCAAAATACTTTTCCGGGACATACTTTAGCCTGTAGACCCGTCCCTGAAACTTTCATTTTTCATAACCTAGGCCTAACCCCTTTCCAAGATAGCCAAAAGTAGCTAAAGTAGAATTTCACCTGGGTAAATATTTCGCAGTTCATATTATTGACTTACGAATAAAGTGAACATACCACTCGATACCTTTTTAATGTTCTTTCCAAATATAATAATCATTTTTGTCGCAAATGAATTTTGCCCCCCACCCCTATACATACCAAGGTAAAGTTCTACTAAATCATATTATTGAGTTAGGACAAAAGTGAATACACCATTCGATGCCTTTTTTTATGCTGATTACGAATATAATAATCATTTCTATCGGAAATGAATTTCAGCCCCCCTCCCCATATATATACCAATTCAGGATTAGGTTAGGTTGGGTTAGGTATATATAGGGGCGGGGGAGGGCTGATTCCGATAGAAATGATTATTATATTCGTAATCAGCATAAAAAAGGCATCGAATGGTGTATTCACTTTATTTCTAGCTCAATAATATGATTTGGTAGAACTTTACCCATACCAATTCAGGGTATATATTGGCAAATTAGGGGGGAGGGGGTAAATTTTGCATCGGAAATAAACTTTACCCCCATCCCCTAATGTGCAAATATATACCCTGAATTGGTATATATAGCCTAGGGGTAGGGGTAAAATTCATTTGCGACAAAAATGATTATTAGGCTATTTGGAAAGAGCATAAAAAAAGACATCGAGCGGTACGTTCACTTTATTCGTAAGTCAATAAGGTACTCGTAGGCTATACTAAACGGACTCGTTTGTATACTGCTAGTTTGGTTAATGTTAATGAAACAAAATAGGATGAATATATAATATATAAATATGAATATATATTTGAATATATAAATATATATTTGTATATATAAATATATATTTGAATATATGAATATATAAATATATGTTTGCACATTAGGGGGGTGGGGGTAAAGTTTAAACTTACCTCTCATTTACATCAGAAATAAAATTACCCCCACCCCCTAATGTGCAAATATATACCCTGAATTGGTATATATAGGGGTGGGGGCTAAAATTCATTTCTGACAAAAATTATTATTAGGTTATAGGCCTATTCGGGTCAATATATACCAAATCATATTATTGAGTTTCAAATAAAGTGAATACACCATTTGATGCCTTTTTTTATGCTGATTACGAATATAATAAGCATTTTTATCGGAAATGAATTCCAGCCCCCCCCCCCCCCCAGCCTATAAAGGCTATACCTAACCTAGGTCAATATAAACCAAATCATATTAGGCCTATTGATTTTCAAATGATTTTAAAGACCCTTTTGTGGCATTTTTTTAGTCTTTTTAAATAGTTAATATTCTATTATATTAGTATTTTATTACAGCCCCCCCCCCCCGATATCTGCGAAAACTAACCTAACCCTGATTGTGCCGTTATGGGGGGGGGGCTAATATCAATTTCCGATGGACATTCTTATTATATTTGTAATAAGCATAAAAAAAGGCATCAAATGGTGTATTCACTTCAGTCCTAACTCAATAATATGATTTGGTATATATTGACCCTAACCTAACCCTGAATTGGCATATATAAGGGGGGGGGCTGAAATTCATTTCCGATAGAAATACTTATTAGGCTGTATTTGTAATCAGCATAAAAAAAGGCATCAAATGGTGTATTCACTTTAGTCCTAACTCAATAATATGATTTGGTATATATTGACCCCTATTCGTAAAGAGCATAAAAAAGGGCATCGAGCGGTATGTTCACTTTAGTCGTAACTCAATAATATGATTTGGCAAATATTTACTACCTAACCAAACCTAGGTACCTTTACTTCCCCCCCCCCCCGAAAACCCCTAAAACAACAGTTTAAATATAGTTCCTGGAGTGAGAAACCCTTTGTTTATACCCCAAAAGGCAGTGTAAACCTGCTTTCCATCACGCGTCTTGGTCTAGGCTAGGCCTATTTCATGACTGGTTTCGATTGCAGTATATAGGCCTAAAAGAGTCCGTTTAGTACAGGAGTACCGTCAATAATATGAACTGCGAAATAGTTACCAACTTGTTTTCCTCAACTCACCGATTTTTTCATTTTCATGCATTTATAAATTGATCAATTTGAAGTTTGCGGACCTATTAGGCTATTCAACTTACAGGTAATGCTGGTGAAACCGGATGACGAGCTGCTGCCGCTGCAGCGGCTGCCGCAGCTGGATTCATAGCAGGATACATATTCCAGTAAATTATCCAATAAACAATTCAATTTTAAATCCAAATTTCTTAAACAACAGGCTCCATCCTTTCACCACGAAATCTAAAAGGAAACTAATCTAAATTTACCGCTGAACAGCAGGCGCAGAGCCGAGTGGGCTCAGCCGACGATGCTCTAACACCATGATACATTACTGTTTTGTAACCAATTATTTGTTATTGAGTAAACACAAACATATTTTAGATAAATAAAGTAGATTTAACGATACTTTTTTTGAAAATATTGTACTATTTTTTTTTAACATACAACATTTTGTTAACATGAATAAGCAAAGATTTGTTGTAATTTACAATGACTAAAAGTATGAACAGGTCTAGTCCTTTTTTTATGAGCATAGCGGCTACTTTACAGATATCAACATTTGAGTTAAATAAAATAGGTTTAATTATGTTTTCGGTTAGTCATCTCCTTTCTTTGAAGCATCAGTTTGCAATAATTCCATTTGATTATTTAGTACTGTTCTTAAATATGGGAAACACGCGAGAATGCGACTCGAGAAAAGCAAAGATCAGATAGACATTATCCGGTAATTTCCTATCTTACGCTGTATAAACAAGGGGTTTCTCACTCTGGGAACTATATTTAAACTTTAGTTTTGGGGGGTTTAAGGGGGAAAAGGTACCTAGGTTAGGTTAAAGTTAGTTTACGTATTTAATATATTCTATGCTTTATCCCCTCCCTTCCCCCTAATGTGCAAATATATAGCCAAAATGTGTTTCTACACTGTTACATTTTTATCCTGTTTTGTTTCATCAGCATTATCCAAACTTCACTTCTCGCGTGTTTCCCATATTTTAGAACAGTACCGTTCATTTTCATTGATAGTAATAAAACTACTTGCTTCTACAATCACTCACATTCACAGGACAGTCTGCGTGCCCAATCCTATATTTTTGCATGGTTCACCATAAAATTTCATGATTTTTCCGATCTTTTGCGTGTTTCTGATAAAATGTATCTCATTCTACACAGTGGCGTAATTTCCCCGAAATCCTGGAGGGGGCAAAGATTGAGCCGCTTTTACCAAGTCAAGTAAAACTGACATTGAAAAATGAAAAATTATCTATATACACTAGAACCAAGGCCGTATCCAGGCTAGGGGGCTATCGGGTTTGAACCCCCCTCCCCCCGAAAGTTTTGATTGACTTGTAAAAAGGCAACAAGGGTGTATATAAACAAATTTTTGTTGCGTTTTGTAATTTTTTTTAAACCACCCCCCCCCTCCAAACAAAATCCTGGATATGGCTTCCATAGAACCGCTCCTTTTGTTTTTGGTTCTTGCACTACACTACACACCATTATCTGTAACTCACACTAATTAACTTATCAGCTAAGCAGTTCATGTTTAATTCTATTGACGCTGACTGAAAGTACTGCTGCAGTGCAGTGGCGCAATTTTGTGAAGATCCTGGGGGGGGGGGGTTGTGAAGATTTTCCCAAGTCAAGTGAAAGTGAAAAAGGAAAAAAAGGAGCCATATACTACCCTAAAGGCAAAGGTATACTAAAGAAAACTTATTTGTTTCTGTGGATGCTTGAATTATGTAGGTCTGTCTCAGTTTTGACAAGATTTTTTTACGACGTTTAATTTCAGTTGGAAGGGGGACTGGGGAGTATTATTCCCCCTTTCCCAACAGCAAATTACGCCCCTGATTCCACTACGTTGTGCTGGTTTGAAGAATTGGGAAGGAGGGTTACAGCCGATCAGTGGGGTTGATACAATATATTTACCGTATTTATTCTAATAAACTAAAAAAAAAAATCTTTTTTTATTTCTTGACTGAAAAGTAGATTAAAGTTCGACAATTATTAAGTAACATTATGAATCCGTTAGGCCTTAGCCCCCCCCCCCCCCCGAAAAAGAATCCTGTATACAGTCCTTCACGTAGGTTACGATATGTGATCAAAATAATGAATTAAACCCCCTTTCAAAATACCAGTTTCACCTAAAACGCTGAGCGAGTAATGTGTTCGGGCCCTTGGGCAGAGGCATGACTCCAATAACCCTTCCATGCACAGTTTCCGTATTATATTAGAACTGCTGGAAATAAACTTGGTAATTGTTAAAAATACTAGTCACAGCGTGTTATCAACGTAGTAACGTTAACAGTGGTGTGTAGTCAAGAACAGCGAGGAAAGCATTGCTTCCCCTCCACAAAAGAATAAAGTCTCCTTATAAATCTTGACTTTCTACGACAGGCTGTATGTGTTTAGGACTATATGACAAGATATGTTCATAAAATGTCACTCATTAATCACTCGACGATCTGCCAACTCTCAAGTGATACAGACCTGGAGAGATTTGATAGAGAAACATTTGTTGGAGAAGCGTCTTGGTCCCTTACCCAAGATAAACTTTTAATCCTGTCACCGATAAAAAAAATAAGAGTTGAAAATGTTGTCGTCAACGAGAAATATTCTAATTGTTGCGAACTCAACTAATTATTTCGCTGAACACATTTTAAAGATGATTTCACTACAATTTATCGCCTCCCCCCCCCCTATTGTAGAAATATAAAGCTTAAACTATGCATTCCCCATGCATTTTGGCATGTGTCACTCTTGTTTCAACCAGTGGCGTAATTTCGTCGAAATCCTGGAGAGAGGGGGGGGGGCAAAGTTGGAGGGAATTTTCCCAAATGAAGAGAAATGACACTGAAAACTAAAAAATAAGCCATCTGGTACCATAAGGGTACTACAAAAGTACTATAAAGGTACTTTATAGCAAGGCCGTACCCAGAGGGGGGGATTGAGCCCCCCCCCCCGAAATATTTTTGACTTATAAAACGTAACAAAAATGGATATAAACAAATTTTGGTACTTTCCCATTGTATGGGTAATTCTAAAAAGTAAAGTTTGGCTAATGCTAATGAAATAAAATAAAACAGGATGAGTAAATAATAGTTTATAAACAAATTTGGGCTATATATGTGCACATTAGGGGGGGGGGGTAAAGTATTGCATATATTAAATACGTAACCTAACCTAACCTAGGTACCTTTTTATCCCCCTAAACCCCAAAAAACAACAGTTTAAATATTGTAAATTCAATGAGAAACCACGCTCTTCGATCAATTCAGATAACAATTAACTAAAAAAACAAGTTTTTTAACTGAAAGTAAGGAGCGACATTAAAACTTAAAACGAACAGAAATTATTCCGTATATGAAAGGGGATGTCCCCTCTTCAACGCATCGCTCTTTACGCTAAAGTTTTTTATTGTTTTAAAAGATAAAGTTGTGAGACAGAGTTTCAGTTGATGCTTGAATTGTGCATGTCCATTTTAGTTTTGACATGATTTTACAAGAAACTAACTTTCAGCTGGGAGGGGGGGGGCAAACTTGGGTATGAGAGGGGGGCAAATTGAGGTCTGGGAGGCAGTCCCCCCCCCTTGCGGCATAGCAAATTACACCTAATATATTCTCTGAGGCCAACCTGACTCTTATACATGATAATGGTAATAAGCTTACCTAAGCTATGGATGTCGGGTACACGGGTTCAAACCCCTGGTTTGAACCCGTGTACCCATAAACTGAATCAACATTGACGATATCAAGACACGGAAAAATACATGGGGACTATATAATTTTGGCTATATATTTTCACATAAGGGGGGTTTGGGGTAAAATCAAGCAGAAGTGCCTTCGGAGTGTATGACTACAATTTTCTGCATATTATGAATTAAGAATCGTTTTCTTAACATGTTTCCTCCTCAATAGCCCAAATTCTAGGCTTCTACCAAACATTTCCCAAACCATAGAGTGCGATATTTGCATATAAATATCTTGATCCACAAAACATCCCATTAAAATCTCTAATATTATTCACCAGAAACATACAAATTGCTCTGACTTATTACTTTGTTAATTACATCTGCTTATATGGCAAGTTTCCGGTATAATAAACACTTATTCAGAAAAAGTCCTAGTCTTTCTCAGCTCAAAAGTAGCACGTCAAAAAGATATTTGCTATTGAATCCTAAAACCATTTCCGCCAAAGGCACTCTTGCCCGTTGAAGGGCGAATTGTAATCGTAGCCATGGCCCGTAGAGATTTGTTAATTGAGAGTTATTTGGGCTGGAAGCTGGTTATCGTTCAACGACAACCACCCAGAGAACCTCTATCACCAATAGATTCTAGTCCACGTTGATTGCTATAGCCAATAGAAATGCTGTATTCTCAAAATCAGCTAATCACAAATGAGTTTCGTTTCCAAAACCAATGGCAAATGATTGCATAAAGTGGTGTTTAAGCCACGGTACCGGAGAATGCCTGATTCTTTGTTTAACTGAACCGAAATTCTTGTTTCCACCATTGCATATCTAAATCGATAAAAGTCAACGTGGGCTGGGGAATCTGATAAGTACTAAAGTACAAAATATGCGGAAACACGTGGAATGCGTGTTACTTCACATGCAAGATACATCATTAGCACCTGAACAATTGAGAAGAGGAGGGTTTTAATGTGTGATTCAAGTGACCTGACTATCAAAGGGCATTTTAAAAGCGATTGACTCTTGATTGGAGTATATTAATTTAGAGAAACCGAATGGAGAATATATGTTTTTTGATTAGTTACCCAGTATTTTGAAGACTTTATTTAAATTAAATTTGCGAATGAGTATAAATGCTATCTTAAGTATTTATTAAATAGTAACGACATGCACGAAAACTAAAGACCAAAAAAAAACAAAATAATACTAGTATGAATAGCAATATCAAAACATAGGTAGGGCGATGGGGGGATTTTTTCCTAAGACTGAAAAGGCTTAAACTTGGGAAAATCTAGGCCAAAAGCCGAATTTTCTGAAAAGCCCTTTAAAATTCATCTAGTGAAAATTCCCCTTCCGTGTGCCCGAGTCTGGCTTTGTCAATCCTAGTAATAATAATCATATCTGTACACTGATCAAGTGACGGGGAGGTTCCACCGAAAATTAACGACAAGAACATCCAAACTCAGAAGTGTTCGGGGAAATTACTTAAATAAAACATTAAAATTCCGTCTTCTCTCTCCGTTGTAAATTATCCCTAGTCCCGACGAGCAATTTGGTATTTGTTCTGTAAAGAGCGAGGTGTTGAGAAGGGGACAGCCCCTTTTAAATACGGAAGAGTTTCTGTATGTTTTAAGTTTTAATGTCGGTCCTTACTTTCAGTACAGAAAGTACAGAAAGTTTTTTTGGTTAAATGGCTTTCTCGAAAGTTGTTTAATTTTATTTACAAACTTTTTTTATTTGTAATAAATATACGTAACTTACTAAGGTACTCTTGCTTTATATGGGCCTTTACAAGGAAACCAGTCACGAAAAACCCGTTTTTGACGGGTTAACAGCTATAGAGTAATACAATGATAGCGTGGTTTTTACTGCGTATGCGATATTTAAACTGTTGTTTTTTTGAGTTTAGGGGGGGAGGTACCTAGGCTAGGTTAGGTTACGTATTTAGTATATGCTATGCTTTACCCCCCCCCCCCTAATGTGCAAATATATAGCCCAAATTTGTTTCTAAACTATTATATATTCATCCTATTTTATTTTATTTCATTAGCATTAACCAAACTTGACTTTTTAGAAAGGCCCATATAATGCAAGAGTACCATTACTAATTACCTTACGTAACCAAAATTATATATTCGTAAGTTTTTATTACGTATATTAGGAAATTCGCCCCCAAGTCAATACCTCGTTCTTTACGCTAAAGTTCGAATTTTGTTCCAATTCTTTAAGAATGACCTCTTAATCACAAAGCCGTTATTTAGAACTAAAAGCTCTTATGAAATGACTAAAATACTTTAGCGTAAAGAGCGAGGTATTGACTAGGGGGTGAACCCAATCATATACGTACTGATTTTCGTTCGTTTCAAGTTTTCATGTTGCTCCTTACTTTCAGTTGAAAAACTTTTTTTTTCTGATCGTGTGTTTAAATAATGCTGGGGGATTTGGTGCCCTCTTCATAGCAATGTCCATTGGCGCCGGAAAGGGGGGAGACAGGGGGGCCATGCCCCCCCCCTGGAAATTTAGCACTATAAAGTAATTATAAGGAAATCAAAGGAAAAGGAGCAGAATAGGGGAAAACCATGGAAAAAATGTGTGTTGCCCCATTGTTAGCTGACTGCCAATAGATTTTCACCCTTGATAAGATAGATATAAGTTCTAGTTTTGTGACTAAGTGACCCCTTTCCAGTTTTCCACTAACATTTTTTCTATATGATTTGGTTGGATTAACAAAAAAAAACATCAAATTCTTCATAGTAATGAATGGTAAGTAATTAACGATCCTTGTCAATAACGAAAGTATAAGAGCCTAACTGACACTGTTGACAACATCAAACAGTTCACAGTTACGAACTGTAAGTAAGGAGCGACCAGGCTCAATGGTAAGCGGAACTGTAAAAGATGAAATTTTAGTTCTCAGACTTACACCAAAAGAACCAAATTTTTATTCTGATTTCAAATAAATAAGTTTAATCAAGTTTAGTCTAACCCATCAAAAGTTACGTGCCTGAGAAAATTTGGCTGATTTTCGAAAAAAGGGGAAAAGACCCTCTAAAAAATATAGAACCTTACTGAAAAGAACACCATCATATTCCGCGTATCAGACAACACTACTGTAAAGGTTTCAAGCTCCTATCTACAAAAATGTGGAATTTTACATTTTTTGCCAGAAGAAAGATCACGGATGCGTGTTTATTTGTTTGTTTGTTTGTTTGTTTTTTTTTTTTTTTCACAGGGGTGATCGTATCGACCCAGTGGTCCTAGAATATCGTGGGAGGACTCATTGTATCGGAAATTAAAATTTCTAGTGCCCTTTTTAAGTGACCAAAAAAATTGGAGGTCAACTCGGCCGCCTCCCACGCTCATTTTTTTCCCAAAGTCACCCGATCAAAATTTTGAGATAGCCATTTTGTTCAGCATGGTCAAAAATATGATAAAAATGTCTTTTAGGATGACTTGTTTCCCCAATTTCTCCAGGGGAAGGGCTGAAAGTTATGAACTTTACTCAATGTTAACATATAGTATTGGTTATTGTGAAGTATACAGACTTTTTCAGAGGAAATTTTTTCTGGTAGGTGGGGGACGGAGAGGGTCGGGGGCTATATGGAAGGATCTTTCCATGAAGGAAGTTTTCATGGGGGCAGGGACACGGCTCCGACGGGGCCGCCGGATTTCCCAGCATTATTAAAGAAAAAGATCAGGAATTAAATAAAAAAAAACAAGTTTTTCAACTGATCAACTGATTGTGATTAAGAGGTCATTTTTAAAGAACTGGAAAAAATTCGAACATAGTTTAAAGAGCAGGGTATTGACTAGGGGGCGAACCCTCTAATATACGTGTTAAAAATTTATGAATATAGAAGTTCGTTACGTAAGTTAATTCTAAGTTACGTATATTTATTACTAATAAAAACGTTCCTAAATAAAATTAAACAAGTTTCGAGAAAGCCATTTAACCAAATATAATACGCAAATTTTGTTTTAATTATTCATGTACGGTGAGCCAAAATCAAAACCTGCATTAATTCAAAAACGTTCAAAAATTAAATAAAAAAAACAAGTTTTTTTACCTGAAAGTAAGGAACGACGGTAAAACTAAAAACGAACCGAAATTATTCCGTATATGAAAGGGGTTGTCTACTCCGCAAAGCCTCGCTCTTTAAGCTAAAGTTTGACTTTCTCACAACTCTATTTTTTTTAAACAATAAAAAAACTTTAGCGGAAAGAGCGAGGCGTTGAGGAGGGGACAGCCCCCTTCATATACGGAATAATTTCTGTTCGTTTTAAGTTTTAACGTCGTTCCTTACTTTCAGTTAAAAAAACTTGTTTTTTTTATTTAATTTTGATAAAAGAATCAGCTTTTTATGGTGATCCTAAATATGTATTTTTTTTATTTATTTTTTTTTATTAGTAATTAGTGCAATTATTAGTACACAAGAAAGTTCGTTTAATTGTAGAAAACACAAGGAAAACAACCTAATAATGGGCAATTTCGGTAAATATATGCCGTCCGCTTTTGCTTGCATTGCAAGAGTAGCCTACCCATAAGCTGATATATGAAGCCACTATAATCAGAAATGTTTCGCCTGAACGAAATGCTGGGAATTTTTGTATCTTTCCCCTGAATGGATACGTTTTTTTGTGTTTTATTATCATTTTTTTTCAAGGAGTTATTGTATTTATCTAGTTGTCACTTTGGAAAAATTATATTTTTTACACTTCTGAAGCATAAAGGTGTCAAATATATTGGTGGTTGGTATTCTAAAAAGACTGAATTAAAAAAAATTATTTGATTTTCTTAATTTTAGTTTTAGTATTTTACTTTGAACAAACTACTTTGACAATGCGTTACCATCTATAAACAATTGAGTCTAAAGGCATTAAATATTTTGGTGTTTGATCACCAAGTTCAGAACTGTCGACATTGTTAAAAAATATTAGTCCAACGCTTCGGCATTGCTCAGCAGAACTGATTGCTGGGAGTTTATATCTTAGTTTTTGTAAGTAGGCAATTATTTTTTTGTAATTAATTACTTTTTTCATTTTTATATACTTTTACTTTAATTGACATATTTTTTCCTTTGCCTTTAGAAAAATGTTTGTCTCTAAGCTTCATCAAATTAAAAAAAAAATCAAGATTTTCAACTGAAAGTAAGAAGCAACATTGAAAGTTAGAACAAACAGAAATTGTTACGTATATTAGGGAGATTGCCCCCTCCTCAACACCTCGCCCTTCACGCTAGATTTTTTCGGTACTTTTAAAAAGTTACTTGTCGTTCTAATAAAACGACCCTTGTGTTTCAGGAGTTGTTTAGAATTATGACAAAATTTAAACGTTAGTGCAAAGAGCAAGGTGCTGAGGAGGAGGCACCTCCCCTCATATATGTAATAATTTCTGTTGATTTTTTTTTTATTTAATTTCTCATCATTTTTTTAAATAACGCCAGGATACCTGGCTCCTCCTCCACGGAAAAATTTCCTTTCCCTTAGAAATGTCCTGGCAAATTTAATCCTGGAAAAAATTTACCCCGGGCAATTACCCTTAACATCTCCATGACTAAAATTGAATCGGTAAATAAAAAGCAACACATAAAGAAATTTCGTATAGGAATTCTGGTAAATTCACCCAGAAAATTTCCCATGAAAATTTCACCCCCTGGAAACTTCCCTCACCATGGAAAATTCTTCCCGTGCTAAATCCTTCCAGCAGAAAATTCGTCCTCCCCTCCCCACTCGAAAAATTTATACATACTTTCCAATAACAAATAAAACAATAGGTAAATTTTATAACTTAAATACTTTTCCTGGGGGGCTGTAGGGGGTCATTGCATCTCTAAAGACATAGTTATTGGGCCTTTCAACTATGCTGAAAAAAGGCTATCTCAAAATTCTGATCGGATGATTTTGGGAAAAAGTGGCATAGGAGGGGGCCTGGCTGCCCGCTAATTTTTTTGGTTATTTAAAAAGGGTGCTGCAACTTTTTATTTCCGTTAGAATCAGCCCTCTCTCGACGTTTTAGGCACATTAGATCGATACGATCACCCATGGAAAAAAAAGAAACTTCTGGCAAAAATTACAAAATTCCACATTTTGCTGATATGAGCTTGAAACCTCTACAGTATGGTTCTTTGATCCACTGAATCTGGTATGATTTTCATTAAAATTCTATGACTTCAAGGGGTTCTTTCTCCCTTTTTTCGAAAATCAGACAAATTTTCACAGCCTCGTAGCTTTGGATTGGTAAAACTAAACTTAATGAAATTTATATATTTGGAATCAGCATAAGAACCCAATTCTTTTGTTATATTTATTGGTATAAAAATCCGTTGTAAGAGTTTCCGTTACTATTGAGCCGGGTTGCTCCTTATTTACAGTTCGTTACCACGAACTGTTTGATTACCACTCAAAATCCAAACAGAGATCATCAAAATATTGATCGTTTTTCTGTGTTACCAATAGTATTGTACTCATAAGACTTTACGTTTTCATGAAATGTGATTAAACAAATAAAAATGTTTTTTCAACTAAACTAAGGAACTAGTTCAAAACGTTAAACAAATATGCATTGCTCTTAAATGAGCGAGACTGCCCCCTTCTCAACACCTTGCTCGCTAAACAAAAATTTTTTAGTGCTTAGAAAAATTAAAATTTTTCCAATTGTAAAATTTCTTTTTAAATTTGAAAAAAAGCCAAACTTCACAGTAAAGAGTAAGGAGCTAAGGAGACAGCCCCCTTCATATAAAGAGTAATCTGTTCAAATATGTTTCAAATTTATTCCTTGCTTTCATTTGAAAAGCTCTTTTTTTTATTTAATTTCTTATTGTTTCCCAAATCATACCCAGTCCTAACCAGGATATAATTGGAGGTACTGGTCCCTTAAATCCCTGGTTAATTGCTTTTAAAATGTGCAAATCAATAATTGTACGTTCATTAGTACCATCTTACGTTTAAATTTGCATTATCAATTATGGATAAAATTTGAATATGCTTAAAAATTGGCGATGAAATGTAATTCTGGTAAAAAGTCCTTTTTAATGTTATTACTAAAGAATTTCGGTTGGATGAAAAGGAGTATTATTGTTTTTCTGGATTGAAATTCTGTGAGACCTTTGATTTTATTTGTAACTAAAACCACCACAACTTATACGACAGGATTTCTTGTTGATAAATACATCACATACACTTGTTTAGATGCATCCCAGTACTTCGTATGAATAGAAAAGAAAATGGCACCGTTCCCTATTAATGAAACCTAAGCTTTCAGCAATATTTGCTATCCCAAAGACATTTCCTGGCCGTGCTGAAGATGACCTGCTTTATATTTCGCACCTCTGTGCTGGTAGACATGGGAATGTAACGTTTTAGCTGAATAGAGAAACAATTTAATTAATTCCTACTCCCCCCACCTCTTTCAACATTTATTTGAAGCCTCATGAAGAGTAAGCAGTTTGCCATTAAAATGTACTTTTTTAGGAGTCTACCTTACCCCCACATAGACAATAACTCCCCCCCCTCATTATAGCTGATACGCAATTACAGATCACCAAACGTAGATTTTCATTACAAATAAAATGAATCAACTTGGTTGAATCCAGTACTGCCACCGTGTGCAGTACTGGGTAGCCTAGAGTATAGTTATTGATACTTTTAAATACATTAGCTTCTCAGAATTCTAAACTGATTGCAAATTCGTCCTCTTCGGGGTAAAGTCGTAGTTTGGTACCTTGAAATAGAAAGGAAACCCGACTTACCCCTGTCCAATCTGTATCGCCACTTAAAAAAGAGCTTTAAATTCACGTTTGAATGAGTTCCCTCTCAATTTTCTTGGGCCTTCGGTTTGATACAATCACCCCTGTGAAAAAAAAAACAAATAAATATGCATCGACGATGTTTCTTCTGAAAAAAAAAATGCAAAATTCCACATCTTGAAAATTGGAGCTTGAAACCTCCATGGTAAGGTTCTCTGGTATGATGTATCTAATAAAGAATTTTTATTAAGGTCACTTGATTTTTTGGGGGTGTTTCCCCTTTTTTGAAAAATCAGGCAAATTTTCTCATATTTTTGGTTTTGGGTGGGTAACAATAATCTGAAAGAATTTTATATATTTAGAGGCAGCATAAAAATCCACTGCCGGAGTAGCAATTGTCACGATTATTCCATTTTTAGTTTTGGTGAGTATTCGTCCAAGTCACTTTTTACTTCCAGTTTTTTTTTTTATCACAAAGTATTTGATAAGATTCTCTTGTGACTAAATTTTTTTTTTAACCTGTTCATTTTATTTAGTAGAATAGGCTAGAGAAAAAGAGGGTCAATTTGGAAGCTGAGGTATAGGTTTAAATTTTGTTTTTCTTTCGCTATTCTATTTTTTTAATTTCTGAATATATAAGGCATTTAAGTTCGAGGGAGGGAGAATTGTCCTGTTATATAAGAGGTATATTTTATATGGCTGTTTATAAAATAAAAACGTGGTATCTATGCAGGCAGGATGATTTTTTAGTATCTCTAATCCTGTAAACTATTTTAAGGCATAGGAAATTGCATAAAAACAAGTATACATCTATTATAATCTACGGAAGTAATAAATCCTTATGTAGTTTCGGTTTGAGTTTGTTTTTCTTTTAAGATTAAATGCATAATAACTAAATATATAACTGGTTAAATAAATTGATCCCTTGGCCAGGAATCCCTGTCGTTTAAAATTTGCTGTATTTTGTTTCATAATATATGCAATTTAATTGAGTTTTTTTCCTAAAAAGATTTAAAAATAAACTTATTGCTACGAAATAAAATCCTGAAATATATTCCTTGTCACCCAACCACCACTGATATTTTGGCGTTTGGCACCCTCCCCCCCTGAAAAATTTTCTGCCGGCGCCCTTGGCAACGTCCTTTTCCCCATGAAAAATTCCTCCATGGGAAGATCCTCCCATGTAACCCCTGACCCCCCACTACCAGAAAAATCCCCCCTGAAAACGTCTGTATACTTCCCGATAACCAGTACTATATGTAAACATTGGGCAAAGTCGTAACTTGCAGCCCTTCCCCCGGGGACTTTGGGTGATTAAATCATCCTCAAAGACGTATTTACTACATTTTCGACCATGCTGAACAAAATGGTTATCTCAAAATTTTGATCGGGTGACTTTGGGGAAAAAATAAGCGTGGGAGGGGGCCTAGTTGCCCTCCATTTTTTGGTCACTTAAAAAAGATACTAGAAATTTTTATTTCCGTTAAAATGAGCCCCCCCCCTGCGATATTCTAGGAGTATTGGGTCGATACGATCACCCCTGGGGAAAAGAAACAAAAAAACAAATAAACACACATTCGTGATATTTCGTCTGGCAAAAAATACAAAATTCCATGTTTTTGCAGATAGGAGCTTGAAACCTTTACATAAGGGTTCTCTGATACGCTGAATATGATGGTGTGATTTTCATTAAGGTTCTATGACTTTTAGGGAGTTTTTCCCCTTTTTTTCGAAAATAAGACAAATTTTCTCAGGCGCGTTACTTTTAATGGGTAAGACTAAATTTAATGAAACTTATATATTTGAAATCAGAATAAAAATTTGATTCTTTTGATGTATCTATTAGTATCCATTTTTTAGAGTTTCGGTTACTATTGAGCCGGGTCGCTCCTTACTTACAGTTCGTTACCACGAACTGTTTGACAATAGCCTCTGTTCTTTCAAGGTGTTTTTAATATTCCATAATATTTATTAAAGAAATATTTTAAATTGTTGTATATAGTGGAATACAATTGACTGTATCGATGGAGTGCTATTTGTCAACCAAATTTTGGTACTTGTGAATTACTTGGTACACACTCGAGAAGTGAAGTTTGGTTAATCATTATGAAATATATGAAATATGATGAAAATATAATACTTTAGTAACAAAATTATGAAAACTACAACAAAGAATTATGGTAGGGAGGCGGGGCGCACAGAACATATTATATTAAATACCTAACCTAACCCAATCAAAATACCATCTCTATAGCCTATATTAAATATTTAATAAAACATACGTACGACGTAGATTTCAACAGAGCCTAAGCTTATTTTTTTTCGGATACTAACGGGTAAAAACCGGTTTTTGTCATATCTGTAGATCCACATTCTCGAGTGTGTGCTAAATAATGCACAAGTACCCAAATTTTCACTCTTGCGTTAATAATTGAGAAATTTATTGATCATGAGACCACTTTTAGTCCTCACTTTTACAGATTATTAACAGACATTTGATTCAGCTGAAAGGAATGCTTTAACGTATGCAGTATCCTTGTATAGAATACCAGATCAGTACATTAAAGTGATTAGTGCTATCTTATTTACGATATTAATATTGCTGCGGTTAAGGTAGGGAGTGATATTAGTAGTTGGTTCTTTGTGGAGTCAGGAGTTAAGCAGAGTTCCACCCCATCCCGTGCATATGCATTATTTTGATGGACTTTGTCCTAAGGAACAAGACAAGGGCTGTAAGAGGACATGGCATCAAACGGGCGGGAAGGTAAAACTCTCCTTGCTTTAGATTGTTGATTTGAGTGTCCTAGATTTACGTGTCGTTGGATTTTTGGAGGTTCTGTGAATTCATGTTACGGGCATAAGTTTGAAAATTAATGTTAAGAACACTAAGTTGCTTAGACTAGGAATAAAGGAGGACTACGAGGCACAATGTGTCAATTCACAGAAATAAAGGATGGGGCAAAATGTATTTTGAAATCTAGAAGGGGACGATTATTTTTAATGAAAATATCACAAAAAAGTATTTTTCAAAATTTACGGGGAGGGGGGGCGTAAATCCCCCTCCCCAAATTGACACCACCATAAAAAGGTGATGTTAGGTAGTGAGCAAATTGATCAAGTGGATGGCATCGCCTACCTGGGTAGCCTTAATACCAAAGATACTGGATGCAGTGAAGATGTCACTAGTAGAATATACTTATAGTAGTTGAAAAAGTTTGGAAAAATAGGATAATAAGCAAGCCAGCTAAGATCAGAATATTGGGAGCAACAGTCATGATGACAGTGGTCAAGCATGGTTAGGAAACATGGGCACATAGAAAGGCGGAGGAATATTTCTTAAACTTTTTTAATGAATTGCCTTAGGATAGATTTAATTTTTAGGTACTCGTTCGACTGTCCGTATATAAAACAGAAGGTTGTACGAAAAATAAGGTTCGGTCCTATTTCCAAGGAATGGAATGAAAGAAGGATGAAAAAGATGCCACTTTTTAGCCATCCATCTGGTGCCAGGGGCGTAGCTCAAGCATTTTTATTCGAGGGGAGGGGCAAGAAGAATCTACATCCGGAGAGTCAGGGGAATAGGCTATATAAAATTTTTTCTTTCCAAATTATAGACATAGACATAGACATATTTTATTAAACTTACTCTTTTTAGCGCCAAAAGCACTAATACCGAGGTTTTTTATACGACAAAGTTAAATAACAAATACGACAACAAAAATGGATAAAACCATATTACTTTTCTTAGGATTCGTTGACCATGTCTGTAAAAAAAAAGGGGACAAAGGAATGCTGGTAGCGAGTCATATGGCATTTTACTGGGTTGAGCTTGTATCGTTTCCGGGTAGGGGACGTACCGTGGGCTAGCGGGTGCAGGATCGTCCTGTGTTTGCTGCTACGGAGCAGTAAATGATCGAACTGGAAAATAAGTCTCTGACGGCGGTTAAAAAGCGACTCGAGGCCAAGAACCGTAAGCGCATTGTCATAAGTAGTGAAGACCTGACCCAGCATACAAGCCTGTATTTGGGTAGCTTCGATATCTTGACACATCCTAGCACTCGACTGTACACATGGGCCCCACACTGGGCACGCATATTCAATGATGGGTAGGATATAAGTCTTGAAGGCAAGCTTCATGGAATTCACACTGAACCCGAACCGCTTCATGGTAATCAGCTGCATAACCTTTTCACACAAGGTCACGTACGTGGTAGTCGAAATTGCAATCAACGGAGAAAATTACCCCCAGAATTTTCTCACTGCCAACTGTTTTAAGCAAGGTAGGTGGCTCCTGAAAGTCCGATTTAAGAGGGTTGAAACGCAACACCTTCCACTTCTGTTGAGTTCCATTGAGGGTAAGTCTAGCTCGCTCGCATTCATTCTGAAAAACCGTGGGTAGACTAGGATCAAAAAAGGGGATCGCTGATTGGCCTTGTAATAAATATCTGAGTAAGAATGGCAGATCCTCACCGAATTTGTATCTGTCCTAGAAAGCAAATGTAATGAATTTTATCACATTAAATACAGTAAGTCTGGCTAACTTAGTGTCCTGAGGGGCAGAGTCCTGGAGTTGTAGGAATGCATAGACTGACTTGTCTTCGCTAAGAGTAAACACATACAGTTCCCGCTAGGACAAAAAATTAATGAGTAGACGCAGCAAGCCACTTTTGGTGCCCATTTCACTTAGGTTATTGAGAGCGATAATGTGTTTGTTTAGATCGAAGGCTTTTCTGTTATCAGCGACGGCCAAGTCTACGAAGCTTTTCCCTTTCTCGAGCCACGATAGAATTTCGTCATACAGACACACTAAGTACACTGACGTGTTGGAGCCGCTGAGGCATCCGTACTAGAATGGGTCTATATTTGGTTCTATGTCACTCATCAGCAGTCTTGCAAAGAAGGTTTCTGTTACCTTGGCCATGCAGGGAGTCAGCAAGATAGGCCTTAAGTCATCGCTTGATTTTGGCAGGGATTTCTTAGGAATCACTTTCATGTAGGATTTTTTTCCCAGGGGTTGGGGAATTTGCCGAGTGTTATGCAAAGGTTGATGATACTAGCAAGAGGGGTAGCAAGGAAGGGCGCAAATTCACGAAGGTGACGCACTGGGATTTCTTCAGTATATGAGGAGCTACGAGGTTTGAGCTTCAGTAGTTCTTTGCGCACTTGATGGGGCTCAACTGACGGGGGGAAACTGCCCCCTTGCCCCCCCCCCCACCAAATGGCGTCACTGTCTGGGGCCAAGAGAGAAGCAAATCATCTCCGAATGTGATAGTAAGAGGTCGTAAGGAAGAATTTAAAGGAGATTCAATCTATATAGGAGGGGTAAAGAGGGAAGCTTCACAGCTTGTGAATACATTGGGGAGGAGGAGGAGCGTGCGCAGCTGTTTTGGCCTCAGGCGGCTTGGTGCTATAGTGGGCTCTGGTAGTAGTAGTACAAAGAAATCTAGTCCCAGACTGTTTCATTTGATGTCCGAGTGAATTGCTTTTAAATCAAAGTGCTTTGCCATCTGCAATATTTATTTGCTGTTGAATTAATTATGGTTTATTTATTGTAACTAAGAAAGGAATATTCAAAATCTATAGAGAAATGTAGGAGACAATTACCCTCCTTCCACAATTGACGCGACCGGTATCAACTAAATCCAAAATTTTCTTGATTTAAACAATATTACTGAAATTTTAATTATTTTTCTTATAATTCGCCTGCTTTTTTTCAACTATGCCTCCTACTGATCAGTAAACTAAACCTCGACACGTTCCTAAATGTGTCTTCTTTGCGTCTAAAATAAACACAATTAATTATGTTTAAAACGCCAAAAATAGTGATTTAAATGCCTAAACAAAGCGCCAGTGAGGTCGGAAAACCAAAAACATTAAGTAAAAAAGATGTTTCCCGACAAAGAAAAAGCACACAGTTCGTCATGTTGCAATTCTTTATTTTGGGTTGGAAAATAAGATCCATGTATTATATAATTTATGCAGTAATACAAAGAAACATGCTGAAATCGAATGCTCAGAAATAAAATTTTCAATTAGATGCCAGAAAACTGCAGCTCTCTATTTTTGAGCTATGCAGAAATAAATTGTGTTTTAAATATTAAATATTCTCTTGGTTTTTGTCTTAAAA
Source organism: Artemia sp. Qi Xiang Cuo (assembly GCF_049724085.1). NCBI lineage: Eukaryota > Metazoa > Arthropoda > Branchiopoda > Anostraca > Artemiidae > Artemia > Artemia sp. Qi Xiang Cuo. The sequence continues at coordinate 38,641,766 of NC_142799.1, forward strand.
GTGTTTTATTGTATTTTGTTTGAGGGTCCTGTAATTCACCTTTGGCCCACTTGAAAAGCTTGAAGCGATTCCGAGTCAAACAGTTCGTGATAACGAACTGCAAGTAAAGAGCGATGCGGTTCAATAGCAACCGAAGTTCTAAGAAACAGTCTGGATTAAAATACATACATCAAAAGAATCGAGTATTGATGCTGATTCAAGATATGTAAAACTCATCAATTTTAATGGTACCCATCAAAAGTTACGACCCTGAGAAAATCTGAAAAAATTTTGAAAAAGAGGGGAAACGCCCCCAAAACATCAAGTGACCTTAGTGGAAATCACTAAATGAGATTCAGCATACCAGAGAACCCTGCTGTAGAGGTTTCAAGCTCAAATGTAGAAAAATGTGGGATTTTGCCTTTTTTGCCAGAAGAAAGATTACGGATGCGTGTTTATTTTTCCAGGAATGATTATATCGAACCAGTGATCGGAAATGAAAAGTTCTAGTGCCTTTTTCAATTGACCAAAAATATTGGAGGTCAGCTAGCCCCCTATCCCACGCTCATTTTTTCCCAAACTCACCGGATCAAAATTTGGGATAACCATTTTGTTCAGGCTGTATATAAAAAAGGTACCCCATGAATAAAGCGAGTTCCAGTTTTATAGAACGTATCTGGGTTTCGTCTCACTACATCCCAAATTCCAACAGTCACAAATATGTCACAACAGTAACACAACAGTGTCCAAAAAGTACAAATTGTATTCTTCCTGGTAAACCTAGTCATAATTGAACAGTCAGATCAAAATGAATCAATAATGCATGTTACAATTAATTACCTGCCATTTCAAATAAAAGGAAATAAATATCCAAAAGCTTACAATAATTACCATAGAATGAATTTAATAAGCAGAGCAAGAACCAAGCACAGCTTGATTAACACAAATTTGATAAGAGAATATTTATGCTTCATCGGATCCCATAAAGAAAACTCTAGGCAGACATGCCTTTCCAAAAACTGTATGTGTCCAATAAGAGAGTCATGCATACTCCTGCCATTTACCCGTGCCCCAGCCATTTAAACATTTGCCTCTCAATTACTTGGACTATCTGTCTTGACTTTTCTCTGTCTACAGTTACCCAGCGTCTTGATGCACCCTATTGTAAAATACTTGATAACTTCAATTCAATCTGTGACATAACTGTCAGATAAATAATAAAATAAAAAGGATGAAAACCATCAAACCTAAAATTCGTTCCTTAAAGGATGCCAAAAATCTCACAATGAGTTTAAACCGCAAATTTGGAGATACTCTTTCTTAATCCTCGCTTAGCATCCATTCCTTCTAAGCCTTTGGTAATTATATGAATTACCAGTGAGATAAAAACGAAATTCCTAGGAAAAAACTTTGCATTAGAAAAACAAACAGTATACAATAGAAATCATTATATTATAGTATGACCAATAGCTTATAAACAATTTAATTTAATGGGAGGGTGGTACGAGGCATCTATTGACGGTTTGACGGTACTACCAACTTGATTTTTTCTTTTGGGAAAAGGGCAACAAATAAGCGCTATGCTCTCGATTCCTCTTGGGCCCAAAAATTAAACACCTCATATTCGGTGATATATACCTTTCCTTTTTGTATAAATTTAAAAGTGACATGGTACCCCTGGCCAACTCCTAAAAGACTATCCCGTCCGTCCAATGATACCTCTATAGTTTTGAAAAATAATTGTGAGAAGGACGGGGGGATTTGACAAAATAATTCCCCTATAGGTGCATAAAGCCCGGCCTCCCCGGGAAATGGGTGCCAATAGGTTTTCCAAGGTAACTGATTCTTTAAAAGATGCACTTTTTAGGTCATATTGTATGTATTCTATTCTAAATGCCAACTGTAATACCAGGCGTGTACACTAATATTTTTTCAATAGGGGAGGAGGCATGACTTATGAGAAAATAAATGCCAAAGGTAATCAGAGTCCACGAAAGATATGGTAAACCATAGGAGAAATCGTAAGAGTCTAGGGTAGGGCATGGGCACTGAGCCCCCTCGCGCAAGTACCATCCTGGATAAGGATTCTGAATACATACAACTTTCGATAGCTACCCCTTGAACAGAATTAAAGCGCAGAGGAACAATTAAAGTAGCCAAAAGTGTTCAGTTTTACTTTCAGATTGATTAAATGTTAATCCGTAAATCGTCATGTACTCAATTGTAGATGTATATGGTCCACCTAATATTTGCAAAGAACTTATCATAGTCTTTATATCAGCTTTATAACTGAAGAGAATGTATAATTTACATTACCAAGATAAAATCAGTAATTTGAAAATACAAGGAAGAAGTTGAGTCAATCCATTAGAATTTTAGACCACACTGTATGACAGCTAAAAGGGTATAACAAAAAATTGAAAAGTAATTTTTTTTTATCGACTTCAAAACATTGATGATGGTGATAATTTACTTTTTTAATATGAATGCTAACTTCAGGATAACTTTCCAGTAATTAACTTTATAATCTTAAAAAATTACAAATTAAAGGGTTTTCGTGTTTTCAATCAATCAATCAATTTATTCAATCAATAAACACAACAAAATACACTTCAATATAAACTCCCCCGTAAGGCTCTATGGCCAGGAAAAAAACAGGGGAGAAACAAAAATGAAACAAATACAGAAAAAACAAAAACATTTTCAACATCATACATTCACACCTTTAAAAGAATCAACACAAAAAAGAAAAAAAAATCAATAAATAAAAACAAAATCATAAAATACAATGATCCACATAAAAATAAAGAAGCAAAAAAAAAATATTCAAAAATCAAAAACTAAGCAGGGGACTAACAAGCAATCAATTTATTCCGCGTGGATCACCCTATGATCAATCAATCAATCATTGTATTCAACCAATAAATTTACGACAAAAACACATCAATATATAACCCCTCGTAAGGTTCTATGGCCAGGAAAAAAACAGGGGAAAAACAGAAATGGCATAAATACTAAAAAAAAAAAAAGAAGTATTTTCAATATAATGCATTGCATTTCAACCTTTCAAAGACGCAACTTTTTTTATATTAAGCTTGATGAACCTAAAGCAATACCTTTTAATATTTATTGGGCTTAATAAACCGATTTTTTGTATACAAAAAATGGGATTAAGAAGTCTTAAAATACAGAAACATGTAAGCACAAGAATCTTTATAAAGCTTAATTGAAAAAAAAACATTTTTCTGTAGCTTCTCTTCCTTCAAATATGGTTGTTGCTCTCAAATTGTATATTTATTCAGCAATAATAATATAGCTGAATAAACGAATAACGGAAAAATCAAAGTCAGGCTATTGGTAATCCCAAAGACGACACTGACCGAATATTTTAGAATTCAACGGAATTCGAATACAAACGCCGGATCACTGCACTTAGCATGTTTAACATTTCTTTTGAAACTCAGTCTTTCTTAGTTCTTACCCCCTTTATTTATGTAAAATAAAACACAGCATTTAGTAATAAGACTGCATAGCGTGCAGCAATAAAATATAATACATGTTACATCATCTAAATTTATAACAATGATCTTCAATTTCATCCAAAGTTTGGATCGAAGGATTGAATATCGCCATTTTTAAGTCAAAACCAACATAAAGTAAGCGTATTGGCTATTTATAAGCCCGTTTTTATTTCAGCCAAAAAGTGGGTTTATGAGTTATGAAGTGAGTTAAAATAAGCAGGAGGCTACAAGTACAATTTGAGGGTCCTAGAAAAAAATACAATGTTTCCAGTGTGTTTTGCAAATGACTTTATATTTTCATCCAAGTTCGTACTGAAGAATTTCTGAGCTTTTTGATTCCAAATCTATTGCTAATATTTCAGCATAGAAGTTCAAGAGTAGGTATTTCCCAAATAGTAGGCCTACTAAACTTTAAATTTAAATAAAAACAAAACTTTAAATAAAAACAAAAAAATTGCCTGCTAGTGAAACTTCCAGTAAAATTTTCGTCAAAATTAGTATCAAGGGTTTTTAAGTCTTTAATTACAAATAAGAGGCTAAACTGCTAAAGTCGCAATTTGAGCGTCAGAAAGGAAAGCACAGAGTGCAGCATACAGGTTTCCAAAGGCGCAACTCCAGCATTTGTATTGGGAGGGGCAAGACGGGTCTACATCCGGAGAGTCAAGGGGCATGGGCTATAGCACTGCGATATGGATGTCCAAAGCAAAATACAGTAAGTAAACATCTTATAGGAGACAATGTTAGACATTCATGCATGTTAAATGGTACTTACATCCATCAAAACTGGTATTTAATGGCTATTCAAGTCATTACCCACATTTGTTGCTCTAGCGCAGACTTCTTAGAGGGTACCGTGCCTCCTGCGTGTATCTCCCCCCCTTGTCACCTAGAACAGATAATCGCATCGATTAGATATCATAGATTTATATTGGAAAAGACGTGTTCTATCGTAAATTTTTCATATTTCAAATTTCAATTACCTTGGTGAAACTAAAATCAACAATGTCAGTGATGGATAGAACACTTAGCTAATAGAATACAAAACATTATTCCTAATCAACTTTTAAATTGTTTTATCTTTTTATAAGTATTGGTGGCAAGAAAAATTGCCTTAAATTGAAGATTTGGCCTGCCTTATCATATAATTTGCCTGACGCAAACAAATCAAAATAAACGGTACTTGTGCATTATATCTTACGCACCGCTATAAACTATATCAGGAAACACTAAAGGAAAACAGTCAAACGGGTATTTGCAATAGATAAATAGATCGCAAAGCGTGGTTTCTTATTACGTTTACAATATTTAAACTATTGTTTTTTGGGGTTTAGGGGGGAAAAGTACCTAGGTTAGGTTACGTATTTAATATATGCTATGCTTTACCCCCATCCCCCTAATGTGCGAATATATAGCCCAAATTGGTTTCTAAACTATTATATTTGCACCTATTTTATTTCATGAGTATTAACCAAACTTGACTTCTTTCGTGTTTAAGATGTAATGCACAAGTACCGAATAAACGGTTCTAATCTTTCCCTAGTTCCAGAACGTTTTTTGTTCTGGTATTCACGACCGACAAAAGTGCCTTTATTAGGCAAGTTTCATCGCCTTGAATATTCAAGAATGATGCGATCAAATAACTAGTCAGGGATATGTATTTGTTATAGTTTTAAGCTTCCTCTTTCGATAAAATTTCAGCAATTAAACCAGAGCTTTCATGTGTCGAGAGTCAACCCGTATTTAGCCCTCTTTATGCTTGAGTTGCGTCTAAACATTTCAGATTTGGTTTTTCAAGTGGGTATTTCCTGGGATTTATTATTCATGTTGCATAAAAAGACTCTTGATCATTTGCTAGGGTTTTTTAAATAGAAAAGGAATACTTACTTTAAATAGTATTAATAGTGATTGACTGACATGCTTCTCTGTGAAAGTAAAGCAGCTTCGATTCTTTGCTTTTCTTTTTTCTCTATTTTTGTTTCTATATTTTATCTACGTTCTATGTAAGTAAAGATTCTAGCTAATTATGGTTTATAAAAAAAGGAAAGAAACACGAATAAAATTCAAAAGCTAGACGGTACTTGTCGATTATATAAAACACACTCGAGAAGTGAAGTTTGGTGACAATAAAGTATGATGAAAATAGAATACTTTATTAGGGAAACTGTGAAGGTTTTGTGAATTATTAAATTAGAAGCTTCGGCGTCGGCTGACCGTCTCAAAGACAAAAAAAGTTCATTATTAACGCGAGTCTTGACCTAGTTTATTTTAGTTCATTATTAACGTGATTCTTGAGGAAACCGGTTAGTTTGCTTTGACTAGTGATAGAATATAGTGTCTCACCATGGATGGATGTTCAAGAATGATTTCAGATTGTGGGAAGGGGTACAACACAACTCAGTTGAAACAAGCAGGTTTCACTCATTTAAAAGTGAACCACAAAAGCAATTTTTTCGACCCAGAAACTGGCACCTCTCTCCAAAAAGTAGAGAGAATGCAGGATTCCCCATAGTGGAGGTACAAACGGCACCGATGTACATCCCGCCATCATTTACATTCATACTTAGTAGAGTACATGTGGCGGGAGGCAGTAAAGGCAGAGGGCTGAGTCCATTTTAACGTGATTCTTGAGGACCATTTCGGTACTTATGGAATCGGGTAAACAGGCGAAATGTGAAGTTTGGTTAATGCTAACGAAATAAAACAAAATAGGATGGAAATCAGGAGCGGATCAAGGATTTTTTTTCGGGGGAGGGGTTTACTAATTTTTGACTCAGTTTTCGATTAATTTTACTGATTTTTACCTAGGTTTTACTAATTTTTGACTTATTTTCGACTCGGTCAAAAATTTCGGGGGGGGGGGGGTAAACCAGGTAACCCCCCCCCCCTGGATACGGGCTTGATGTAAATATAATAGTTTAGAGGCAAATTTGGGCTAAATATTTGCACATTAGGGGGTGGGGTTAACCATAGCATATATTAAATACTTAACCTAACCTAACTTTTTATTGTCCCTTTAACCCCAAAAAACTAAAGTTTAAATCTTTGTCACGGAGTGAGCAATACCTCACTATCAATAGCAGCTTTGAGATTTCGATGGAGTATTTCATCGCATGTTTACCCGATTCCATACAAATACCGACATTTCTGCATTCTAGGAGCATATTCCCAAGGTGTAGGTTTCACAATTTTGCTAATAAAGTATTCTATTTTGATCGTATTTGTTTTTTTATTAGGTTAAATAGGTTGGGTTAGGGTAAAATAGGTTTAGATTACGTATTTATTATATGCTATGATTTACTAACCACCCCTAATGTGCAAATATAATATATAGCCCAAATTTGTTTTTAAAATATTATATTTTCATCATAATTTTGTTTTATTCATTAGCATTCACCAAACTTCACTTCTCGAGTGTTTTTTATACAATAGACAAGTACCAGCTAGACCCTGAATCAATGAATCAAAATTTGAATCCTAAAATTTTTATATGATCAAATTAATTCAATAATAAATTTGGACTTAAAACGAACAAAAAATAGCACAAATAAGTTTTGCACGTTTGAATTGCGTTTTTTTTATACCATAATATTAAACAGTAATACTTATCAAATTTCCAAATAAAAAAAGATGCGATTCTTTAAAACAAATATATTTGCGACAATCAATGTATTGGTAGTATTAGTATTTGAAATGAAACAGTATATATAATTCCATTTTATTTAAAAGTATACAAAATTCGTGTATTAGTAAAATTTTTAAAACGCTAATTAGCGTTTATTATTAACACAGCATTAAGCCAAATATTAAAAAAAACGAAAACGCTTTGAAGAATGCTCTGAAAAAATATCGATCACTGTTTTTTTTTTTTTTTTTTTTTTTTTTTTTTTTTTTTTTTTTTTATAATCAAAATACTTAATTTCACCAAAATACAAACGATAGCCTAGCCATTATATCACTGTCCAAGTTTTTATTTACCGTAATTTATAGTGTTCAAAGTTTGACTTTAATGTTTATTTTGATTTTTTTCATTTTAGGCTTCATTTGTTCATGCATAGTAATTTTTGTTCATTTGATGCTTTACAAATTACATGATCTCTGTTCAGATTTCGGATCAAAGTTCTTGTTCATAGCAGATTTAAGAATTCCTCCTAACTTTTTTAATCCCAGCTCCTCTCCTCTCAGTGGTACTAACTTCATTATTTTCCAAACTAATAACTGCATTTGTCTACCACTTACACCGAAGGGTTTCCATAAGCTTAATGTGAGGAGGCACAGTCGACCACCCATTCAATGTCCACCTTCTCTTTAAATATTGACTCTTTCCTATTCGTTTTCTCATTCAGTTAAAGACAGAGCAGCCTTAATTCTCTCAACTCAAGTTGACCTGTGAGCTGCAATAGATTACTTCACTTCAATGAAATTTCACTTGGAAACGTTTCTCATTAAATTCGCTCTTCTGTTGTCTTAAGCACATCTTGTTTCCTTCCCACTATGAAAGCGCCATCATCTACGAAAGCTAGTGACTTTAATCTCAAACTTAGTACGGTAGACAGTCCAGGTTTTTGGTCTTCTTCTTATATAAACAGCGGAAGTCCGTCCATTTTGTCATCTATAAACAATTTGAACAACAGACGTGCTCGCAGATTTCCTTGTCGAAGCGCCTTTTCAAAATGCACAGGTTTTATTAGTACCCCATTTACATTAATCGCTACTTTTGTTCAGGTTCTTGAACTTTCACATTGCTTGTTCACGAAAATCTATTTTCAAAGTAATTAACAATCACATAATTTATCTTATCACCGAATCAAAAATCTTAACGACATCTATGCTCAGAAATGAAGTAAATATCGAGTCACACACTTTTTTTGTAGTGTGAAGTCTCTTCTTATTAGTAGATCCCGCAGAGCACTATTTAAACTTGACGAATGGACATATGTATTGTGCCTCTTTCAACTTACTATCATTGCTGAATTATTTAGGGGACCTTCTTCAATGATAAAAATTAGTCATTAAAAGTCTTTAAACTCAAAGTGCTACTGTTATAAATCCAAACACAGAGTACTTAATCTCACAGTACTCTTTGTAAATTGGCTTATAAGGATTTTTGAACTTACTGGCGTCTACCATGACGACAGGTAAAGCACATTTTCCACAAATAATGGCAATATCACGCCTTGCTGAAATCTGATTGGAAGAAGAATTTCCAGAATGTTGTGTTTGGGTTCAGGAGTTTCACTCTTTACCCCGGTCACCCTCCAACATCTCCTCCTGCTCCAATTTTGCTCATTAGAGAATAATTCACCACTTCCAGTTCATGGTCAATCAGAGATTATTCAGCCGCCCTAGTATGAAAAGCTACACACCTAGCCACAGATCGCCAACATCCTTATAACATGGCGTGACATGTATGATAGAGCCTGGCAGATATGAGCATTGTCTGATGCTGGCTATCTATAGCTTGGTGGAACTTTCAATTTTCATACTAGGACTGTTGAATAATGCTCTGATTGATCATAAACAGAGTCGTTATTCATTAAAAAATTAAGATGGCTGCGTGAATATCCAAAGATAAAACACATTCAGTACATATTCAAAAATAGTGTTTGGTGTCCACCGCCCACCAAAATTACATTTTAAGACTTTCTGAGCTTTTTGATTACAAATCTAAGGTTAATATTGCACTATAGTTCAAGCTCAAACCACATTTGGTATAAATGTCGCAAATGATGGACATGTTAAACCACGTTAAAAATCAGAGTTTTCCAAGCAGGGACATCAATTGGGGGTATGTCTCTTTTTTTATCTTCACTTTAAAAACTGAAAAAATCAATTACCTCCTTCAAGGCCGTATCCAGGGGGGAGGGGGTGCTGGGTTTGAACCCCAGCCCCTATCACACACAAAAAATTGTCTGACTTGTAAAAAAGTAACAAAACTGCATTTAAACAAATTTTTAATACGTTTTGTAAAGTTATTTTGCACCCCACGCAATCAAAAATCCTGGAAGAGACCTAGATCTCCTCCCCTACATTTTCATGAATTGCGGTCACTAATTGTAAGGCTCTGAAAGCAACACATCCTCCCTTACCCCCCAAATTTGCTTATACAGGGATGCCGAGTTTCTTTCGGCTCATGAAGGGTAGAAATGGTTTAGGGGATTATTATTGCAGGTGGAGTTACAAAACTGGTTCGAGGCTCAGGCCACAAAGGCCCATCGTGTTAGGGAATGGTCTCGTATGATAGAATTTTTATCATTTATAATCAATAAAGTCGCAGTATGAATATCCTAAATTAAACACAGTGAGTACATATTTCACAAATTGTGATTGATTTCAGCCAAAATTCTTATTTAAGGGTTGGTATCCATCAGTGTATTTCTATTAGTCTAGTGTGCAATGAATTTCCATCAATAGTTTTTTCCTTAAAATCCATTGGATCTTTCAATCGAATCTATTATTTCATTTTCTGTAGACCACAAATGAAAATCTAGCCTTTGGAGGGTTCAAGGGGTGGCTACACTACGCACGTTTGTAGTAAAAACGGTTTTTATATAAAATACTTGTGAGAGTTAATTCTATATTACTTTTTCTCACATTTTGAGGGGTCTTAGGGGTGGTAATACAACCCTAATTTAAGGTTATTTATCATTGCTTTTAGTTCTGTTTCATTGTTCATGGCAATTTCTTTCTTGTTTTTAGATGTCGGTTCCAAATTGCTTGTGCTTTCTTTTCGTTTTAGTTGTCAAGTCTTATAAAAGCTAATTTCATCCCATCTCAAATTTGAAATGTGTTCTTTACTTTCATGGAGACACTGTTTTTTTTTTTTTTTTTTTTTTTTGTTAACAGCTGTAGCTAGTATACAGCGACCACAAAAGCACTTAGCTCACCTAAAAGAACCTTTAAAAAAGAGCTCACCTAAAGAGAGTGCCAACAAATGCAAAATGCCAATGAACTTGGTAATAACTTGTCGTTGCTGTAGCCCCTGATCCTCTCTTATAATCTTTGACAGCCCCTTCAGGAGTCCCGTGGCTCTTTAATACCCAGCTGGAAAGCCGCTGTTTTAACGGAAAGGAGTGACAATTAGAGCGGTACACACTTTTGTATATACCACTAAGTCCGTTCACTGTAGAGCCGGGGGTGCAGAACACATCCACATTATATGTGTTGCCCCCTTTCGGGTGATTCTTACTAAATCTGACGAACTATAGCCTTTTCAAACATTCGTACTATAATACGTAACTATCACATTACACCTTTAACATTAAACAATTTTGGCCACAACCGTCATCAGGCAAGTACGCGGGACTTTTTTTTGGAGGGGGGACACCAAAACATAAATTTTGTCTAAAATTTCGGGTAAGGAGTGCCGAGAAATCAAGAAAATTTCAGCATTTTGGGGAAGACACGCCCCCCCCCCTGCGTACACCACTTCCTGTAATAGTGTTTGAAATTTGTAGTCCGCAAGATTTATACATAATCAGACACACACTTCTAGTCGACATTTAATTAGTTTTATTCAGAGAATATGGACATTGTCATGGGACAGAGATAAACAAGGTTACGGGTACAGCCGTTAAGCAGCCCTTGGGTGCCTACCCCTCTTCATACGACAAAAAATGAGCTTAAGAAGTCTTAAAATACAGAAAATAAGTTAGCAGAAGAATCTTTTAAAATTGAATAAAAAAAACATTCTTCTGTAATTTCTCTTCCTAGGAAAGAAGTCTTAAAATACAGAAAATATGTTAGCAGAAGAATCTTTAAAAAATATAATTAAAAAAAACATTCTTCTGTAGCCTCTCTTTCTAGGAAATATAGTTGTTCCCCTCACCCCACCCAATAAAATTCTGGTTACGAAAAAGGTTTGGGGTATAAAATAAAAAAAAGGATATTTTACTAAAAAGTTATAGCCGGCAAGAACCGACAGTTCAAAGGGTCTGTCAGCTTAATTGAATTCTCTTTCAGCGGTCACAGTAAAATTAAAATGTTTTACACCTATGGTTTATATCTTCAGTTACTGCGCACTCGTAAATAAAATATTGCTAGAATAACTTCAGCTAATATCACCTTTTTCAATCTGAAAAGAAACTCAAAAGCATTCAAATTCCTACATAAAATATACATAAATGCTGATTCCTTGGTTTTTGATTACTCTCTCATTTGAATATCAGGGAAGTTTTACAGTCGTCATTTTCCAGGTGGCAGAATAAAATTTAACTTTTTTAAATTGCCCACTTTCAGTTTTTATTATTACCAATATCAATTGTAAAATTCGTTTAAACGTTATCAAATTGTCAATAAATTGTTTCCTGATAAATGTAACAACGTAGTTTTATTTTGACTGTACCGCAGATTACTAAGGCAAAGAAGGAAACAGTGAGAAATGGGTAAATTTCACCTATGTCAGTGTTCGCTTTGTAAATAATTATGTATTTAATTACTTTGTAAATAAAAAGACTCTTTAGCAAATGAATTTAGACAGGCAAAATATATTTTTGTATCCAGAATTTAATTTGAGGGGGGGGGGGGGGGTTATATTCTGATATATATCATTTTTTGCCATTAGAACACCAACAAGCTGGATCTTAGATGTTTTTCTTCAAAGTGGGGCTAAAATCCGTCACTCTCCTAGGCACAGCTTGGGTATTTTAGAACCAGAAACATTAACAGGGTTTCTTGCACACTTGTTTTAATATAAAAACTAATCGAACAGATCATCTTTCCAAGGCTGTATCCGGGGGAGGGGAGTAACAGGGTTCGAACTACCCCCCCCCCCCCAAAAAAAAAAATGCAACAAATTTGTGTTGCGTTTTGTTCAAATTTAATGAAGGTAGCAGAGGGATGGTTACATGTTACTATTTGTGAGTGAAATTCTGCGACAGAGAGTCTACCCATTTTTGGCCGAAGACGGCTGCTCTAAGTGGTCAGAACTGACCAGCAACTACCCCCAAGGAACGAGACTAGCTGCTCTTTTATTCCTCGCCGTTATCAACCTAATCCTAACAGAACCAGAGGAGCTTTTTGAGTTTGTAGACGACTTGTCTGAAGTTCTCAAGTACACAGTTGAATATACAGTAGCAAATACAGTATAAGGGTATATTCTTTTTACTGTGAATAGCAAAGCAGCAGTTTCACCCGACACTCTTCGTTGACCTTTTCAACCAGTGTAAGTGTAAATCAAATAGCCTACCTGTAAATGAATAGGAATCGAAAGCTTTACGATTCAATGGACAAAAATGGGATATGATAATCCCAAATGTGTAGTTTCCAACCGTATCCTTTGCAATAACACTAGGCGTAACGGTACTTACGTGTAATAGCGACCACACTTTGTTCTTGATCTGTAATGAAACCCGTTTTCCATGTCCGCTCGGAGATAATCAGCTTAACCTGAGCGAGGTAGTCATGTTAGGTTAGGTATTTAATATAATCCGTTCTGGGTGGCCTGCTTTCCATAATTCTCTGTTGTATTTTCCATTATTTTGTTACTAAAGTATTATATTTTCATCATATTTTGGTATAATTGGTTGGGATCAACCTATCTTCACTTCATTGGTGTGGTCGCTATAACACGTAAGTATTGGCGTAACATTTTCAACTGGAATGATCATTTAAGATGCATGTCGACAGTATTATACAGATTGTCCTGCCAGATCGTCAACTCCAACATGCGTATACAACCTATATCAGGCCTATTCTCGAGTATTGCTATTCCATTTGGGACTCCCAAGTCAGAACACTTTCCATTTGTCAGTTGAAATAGAAAATGTTCAAAAACGTTCTACTCAAATAATACTCGGATCCCGGTATAGTAATTATGAAAGTACCCTTGAGTTGTCCTCTTTGTTAGATCGAAAGCATGATCTAGAATGAAGTTTGCAAAAGTGATATTAGCATATTTGAAACCCCGATCTGTTCTCTCACTGTCCACATCAATCTTCAGACTTACCAGGCATCAGAACAAACTACAAATTGTTGCGTGGCGTACAAACAGATTTGCAAACTCCTCCGTGTCCTATTTCGTTAGTGCATCCAAGATCTAACAAGGGTCCTTTTTCTTGTGTTCTTTTTGTAATTGCAAAAGTAGCATTCACCGTTCGCTTTTGAATACTACATGAGCTATTTAAATAAACGAATACGAATAATTACCTTTTTTACTGATTCCTAATGTCAAGCATTTCTCTCCTAGCATGCTCTAAGAACATCAACATAATTTGATTCCTAAGTTTCCATAGATCGTTTAAGCAGAGATTTTATAACTAATTCTGTGTTTGTGACTCTTGTTTCCATAGAACTTCCAAGCATATTAAATTCCCGAAAGGTATTCAAAGGAATTACATATGAGGAGGGTTTCGGCTGGGTGAAACATTAACAGAAACACCGTAATAAGATCAATAGGCTTCAAGATAGTAAGCCTGGCAGAAGCCTTCAGGAAAAAAAGTTATTATTTTATTTTGGAAGGGGGGGGGGGGGGTCAGCTTTAGAAAATTATTTTATAGCCTTTATAACCAAAAGTTTCACACCAAAGGGAAAATAAGTGGCATGTACGTTGGGGGAAGTTTTTGGAGCCGTTTCTCCCATGAAAGATCAAAATTTGTACTACAATGTCCTGTGTTTTCTCGGTACTTATGCATTATACGGTATTCACGAAAGAAGTCAAGTTTGGTTAATGCTAATGTAACAAAATAAAATAGGACGAATATATAATAGTTTATAAACAAGTTTGGGCTATATATTTGCACATTAGGGATGGCGGGGGTAAAGCATAGCATACATTAAATACGTAACCTAACCTAGGTACCTCCACCCCCCTAAACTCCAAAAAACAACAGTTTAAATATTGTAAACGCAATAACAAATCACGCTTTGCGAATCATTTATCAAGCAAATACCCGTTTGTTTGGTTTCCTTATACAGTATATAGCGGTGGGTCCCGCATAATGCATAAGTATATGTTTTTGCTTCTTTTAAATTTGCTCCCCTCGCCCTCGAAACAGTTTCCTGCATACGCGTCTGCGTATCTTTTTACATCAAACAACAATTGAAGGATAAAAAATGTCTTAAAAAAAGGAATTTATTCTACTGAAAATACCAGACTTTAATTTAAAGGATGTTGATGGCAAAACAAGTTTAAATTTTCTAGATTGTGATAACAATTATAAATGCTAATCTTAAAAGTATCCAATTCCATAGAGGCTATGCCCGTATCTAACACTTGTCAAAGGCCCAACCTATTTTTCAAAATCCCCAGCTCTATTTATACCCGTGGTCAGACCCTTCTCCCCATTTCGATAGCAATGGGTCTTTGTCTTCCCAGCATGCATCCGCTGCTGATTCAGTCAACGTGGACTTATTAACTCCGCTGACAAATCAGACCTCCGAAAAGTACAACGAACCAATGAGATTCATTTCTGTTTCAAACTAGTCCACGTTGACTAAAGATGTAACCGCTCAATAATGCCAAGTTTTCTGTAGTCAGAATGCGTTGGATAGGCTGCCAATGTTTTTGCGCCCGACTGATTAGGAAAGCATGTACGCTTCCTCCAGTTGTGATAACAAACATGATATAGTCTTGGCAGAAAACAATTCATTCCGCAAGTCGAAAAAATAAACAAGAATCCGACCTGGGAATGCATAAATGTATAGCAATTGTTCTTAAGAGCTTATGTTAAATGAAACACATAAATCTTTATGTATAATAAAATTTAGAAGATGTAAACAGTATAGATCCAGTCTTGGATAGACAAATTCATTATTGTTATCATTAATACCAAAAGAAAGAAAAGGCCATTGAAGAATTGATCGGGGAATATTTCTATTACTCCATTGGATCAGATCTACAAGTAGAACAATTTTCCTAAGAAAATTTGGGCGTGAACTTCAAACTTTTGGACCATCATTGTATTACTGAACGTGTAAATTAAGGCACATACAAAGGTGACCATGGCAGGCATACACACGAATTGATTTTGATGGTGGCGGGGAAAGGGAGGGGGGAACTGAAAATACTAAAGATATTTAGAATTTAATTGTATCCAGAATATAGGAAAATCCGAAAAACATTCACAAAATCGAGATTTAGCAGGTCGGGTACACGTGCCCATACGCCTCCCACTTATACGAGAGACGCGAGAAAGTGGGATCGAACAACATTCTTCGTATAGCCTTTTTTGACACGCGGCGAGTCAAACGTACACGTAAAACTATCCTAGGAAATTCCTCTAGAAACATTTAACCTATCTGCTTCTGCCTTTTGAAGCGCCCAGGTTCCAGAACCATGCTTGACCAGTATCAATATCGTAGTCCATCACTATAATCTTGGCTCGCAGAATTATCTTCTTTTTCTTCCAGCCTTTTGTCAACTGTTTTACGACCTTTCCATGGTTACGTAGGCCAAACATTAAGACGAAAACTTATTTTAAGTACGGGTGGGGGGGCAATTTATGAAAAAGTAGTGGGGCAGAGATATTTCTTCATTAAAAAAAAAATAATGGTACAAAAACGGGTATCTTTCAAAATCTAGTAGGGGATTTATTTTTTTTTTTTTTTTTTTTTTTTTTTGTTTTCTTCTATGACAATGTCTCTGTCGTGTGTTTGTTAAGTTAAAATAAAACAAAAGAACATTTATCAAATTGGTAGCGAAATCATGGTGACGCCGTGATATGCAACAATGCTTCTAGCGCTTGGACCGTTTCACCTGTTGAGTAAATTTCTTAGTTTTATCTTGTCCTCGGATTGTTTGTTCGTGCTCTTGTAAACAGGTACTACTTTCAGGGAATTCAACCTTAAAAAATCATTCCCCACCACGGTGATGTCCTTGCTGATTTTAGTTGAAAACCCAAAATTTATTTCTTAAAAACTAAAATATGTAATTGAATAGAGCATTTTATTCTAAGCTGGAAAATAGAACTTATGTTTTCTTGTTCTTTTTTTTAAGCACCCATAGTTTCGATCAATGATTTTACACCATTTTCCAAAACCCCTTCCCCAAACAATTAAATAATTACTGAGCAAATCCTATGGTTAGGGAAAATCCGATAAATTGATTTTAGCACATAAAACTTTCAACTAAAACTATCCTAATCGAGGTATTAAAATCTCCAAAGACCCAAATTTCCCAAAAATAAACCCAAGAAAAGGATTACGCAGAATTTAGGATCATGAAAAGAAGTTTGATAGAATTTTGCAATTCAATGCAAAAACATACATTAGAAGTTCAAAGAAACTTTTTGGGGCCAAAAACTGCTTCTTTCCCAGAAGGAAAAAATTGATGCACATGATAGGCTGAGCGTAAAAGCATCAATTACATAAACTAGGAGAATTGTAGACCATAACAGCTTACCAGGAAGGAGGAGGTACACAAATGTGTACCACTGGCTGGACATATAAATAGAAATTATCAGGGGGGTGGGCAAGAAAACCACAAAGAACATGACAATTATATAAAAATGTACAAACAAATGGAAAGTATTTGACATAGTTGTGTAAACCTTTTTCTACTCCTTATGTTGATGTCTGGGTTTACATTGATAATCATCTAATATTGGTATGTGTGTACTGGTAAGCGTGTAGCCCAATCTTTCATAGCTAAGGGTTCACGTAGGGGGAGATAGAAGAAGGGTGTCTTTACTATAAACTATTCATTTATTCTACAGAGTCTATACATGGTTTGAAAACAAACACAAAAGAAGAACTATACAGAAGTACTGCACGAGAAGAACTATTTTAAACACATCATAAATTCTTATATAAATGATTTTTAAGGTCCCTTGAAGCACCTTATACTATATTAAAATTGTCCGAGTTCCACTTTCTGGTATTATAAGCCTAGTTTTTCTGATTCCCATTTCCTCAAGACAAAGCATTATAAATTCTATAAACCCGTGTTTTACTTAGGGTTTTAGAATCCAATATACATTGCAAGATAATATTGACCCAGTGGCAGATCCGAGATTTTTTTTAGAGGGGGTGGGGGGGGGGGACAGGTTGATCCGATAAACTAACGATAAACGTTAGGAGATCCTTCCGATACACTTGCGCTCCCCCTTGCCCCTTCCTTGACCCCCATGCATCAAAATTAGGTGGCATGATTCCTGTTCAAAGACTTATATTTAAAATTTTACAGTTGCAAAAATCATCATATACTGGTAAACAGGTCTGAAAGCTCCTCTGCACGGAAATTTTTCTGTACCGCTGCTCCTGTTCAATATCGCTAGACGGTATGTTCATAAACCCAGGGATATAGCTCCAGCATTTTTATTGGGGGAGGGGGGACAAGAAGGGTCCATATTCCGATAGTCCATATCCCGATACGGCCATATAATATTTTTTTCGTCCAAATTATTGAGGGTCCCTCCCTTTGAACCCCCCCCCCCCAAACGACGCCCCTGCATAAACCAATCCCAAAAGGTCTGCTCAATTGTCAAAGAATAAATAAACTCAAAAGAAAAGAGCAGCCAACAGTCAAAATAGTCAATTTAATGAGTCAAATAGTCGAAAACGTTTAGACCAAAGTGTAGGACTATTCATATCTCTTCTCTATTAAACTGCATATACAGTTATTCAAGTCCTCAGCATGTTTGAAAGCTATGGCAATTGCAACTGAATCATATCTTGCCTGGTAATTAAGTTTCTTTTTCAGTATCTTCATCGTTAGTTTCAAAATGCCTTTCTCACTTAGTGGAGAAAACTAATGATGATGGCTCCAGAGCTCCCTGGACTATTCCATCCCAGCATAAGTTTTTCAGAATTATTTATACCACATAATTTACCCATTTTTTCAAAAGGATTTGATATTATAAGGAGGGGTGCAGTGTTGTAATTTCGTCAAAATCCTGGGGTGGGGGGGGGGGGGCAAAGCTGGAGCCAATGTTCTCAAATCAAGGGAAAATGATTGTGAAGAATGAAAAACGAGACATATAGTACCATAAAGGCAAAGATATATTAAAGAAAACTGACCTGTTTCTCTGGATGCTTGAATTATGCATGCTTATCTTAGGTTTGCAAGTTTTTTGGCAGAAACTATATTTTAGCTGGAGGGAGGGGACAACTGGGGTCTGGGGATAAACCCGGGCATGGAGGCGGAAGTTCCCCCTACCCCATAGAAAATTACTTCCCTGGAGGGGTGAGGTGCTCTTGTTCTAGTTCTTAAAATGTATTTTGTACTCCATTTCATTGATATTGCCGAAGACCCAATGCATTAATGGTCAGAGGATCTCCAATTTTCATTTCCTTATGGAGTGGGACATCTTTAACACAGATCTTGTCATCTGTTGTGCATTTTTTCGTGATCAGGTCACAGACCTCTTTCAGATCAATAACTTCAGCAAATTGATAAACCATGATCAGCGAATAGGTGGGTGCTTGGGAGTAAATAATACGAATGACTACTTCAATGCTACCTAGTATAAGAACATCTAATGCCATCTTCATAGCCCCGAGTTCAGCAAAAATGAATCGAGAGAATTTAGGAAGTTGAGAAAATACATTGCGGTGAAAGCTTGGGATAATGGCAGCTGCACCTGCCCGTTGTTCTTTAACTGATATGCTGCTACTACAAATCGTCTCAGATTTTAGCCTCCCAAGGCTCTATCAGACTACATTTCAGTGTCTAGGGGATACATAATTTCAGGCATTTCACCCACAAATACCAGTATCGTGGCAATGGAATACATTGATTTTCTCATCCCGAGCTAGACCATGAAGGCTTCACTGTGCTGGGTATAATTCCCAGAGGTAGATGGTGCATCCACATTCGTGTTTAAAATGTGCTATTAGCGAAAAAATATATAAAAATAGCAAGGAAGTTCAGATTACAAAATCTTTGTCGGAGTATTTTATGAATATACTATCAGCCTCAGACCAGTCGAAAAGAGCAGCACATATAGAGGGACTGTGAGTAGTTAGTATTAGTAGAAGTAATACAGATAATTCTTCTTGAAAGCTCTTCTAGTCTTTCTTTTTGAGTTCAACATCTTGTTCGCATTTGTCATACATCTTCAACATCTTGTTCGCAAAAAACGCTTTAGTTTCACTCTTCCATAGGCAAATCGCTGTCTGATGAAGTCGCGAAAAAGAAGGCTGGTAGCTTTAGAGAGAACATGTATTATTTCAGCCAAATTTGGAGTGAAGCAGGACTTTGAAGGAAGATATCCTTTGCTATGTAATCAGTTAAAACGTCTTTCTACATGAGATATTAGGATACTGTTAAGAATAATGTTAACCCTTCTTGAAGATTAGCAATTGAAACCTTTCCTTATTGGATCTATTTTGAGTCATCTAAATGCCATCTACTAAATTATTTACGTTATATTTCGAAATAAAAAGGTAAGATGCTACCATCTTTTGAATGCACGGAGTAGAAAACCAAAATTTATTTTTTGAAAAATACCTGTTATATTTTTTATTAGTATGGCATACAGGTTTTGAGGAACAATTTATCTCAGGAGATTATTATTTTAGGTTTATTGAGTCGTTTCTATTTGTCTGTTTAAAGCAGTGTTGCCATACTAGCTCATTTCCCGCCAGGCGTAAATCTTAGCGTATTTTATTTGATCTGGCTTTTTTTTGGCGTGAACTACTTGATCGGGAAGAAATCATTTTCCTCATTTGAATCCAATAATTTTTTGTCATATAACAAAGCTGTAATTTCTGTATTCCACCCTGCAGTATCAGCATATTCTTTTCTTTTATAATAATTTTATTACTATCCATCAAAAACCAGACCAGACAAAGGAAACTGAGATATTATACACGGGACATTATTCAGTTACAAATTTTAAATGACTTGCTCAGTTAGAATATGGATTCCGAGCTTTTGAATGAAGACACAGGATATGAGCCATAAGAAAGGGATAGACTAGAACTTCATTATGTTGTGAGTTGAAATTGTGTACTTTTTTCTCTCCTCAGACTTTTTTTTTAGTTTTGAAAGATGGAGCATAGCCAATATACACTAATATACACTAGGCCAGTTAGGATTTTATTATGAGGTAGAGGATATGCCAAGTAGGCTGTGAAAGTTAATAAAACCTAGAAAATCGTTTATGGCAATTATATAAATAGTAAACATGCACCTACGCCGGAGATATGGGGTTTTGATTCATAAAGGTTAAAGGTGCAGATTAATGGCTCTCCACAATTATGTATTTCCACCCTGTCCCTCTCCAGCTGGCGCTGACCTTTGACGATCTTAAAAATTCTTCGTGGTATTGAAGTGAAGCTTTCAAAAATCGATCTGACCTAAACTAACCTAACTCCAACCCCAACCCCTTAATTAATGTCCAAATATATAGCCCAAATTATATAATTCCAATGTATTCTATCACCCACCACTTGTTTTCCACTGAGCGTAAGCTAATTGATACAAACAGATAAAACCGGTTTTTTCTCGAGTTTTACACAAAGTAAAATTGAGCGTTAGTGGAATAATACATAAGTATCCTTTAATCTATCACGCATTCAATTATAATGTATTTAGGATTAAATATTATGCCCAAAACCTAGAGTAAAAGAAAATAAACCTCAAATAAAATTGCAGAAAATAAGTCCATTTAATTTCTAAGTAAAACGACAGTTATATTTTAAAAGGGCATAAAGAAGGTCTCGATTGGTATGTTCATCTAATTTATAGCTCGATAATAAAAATATCTCCAAATTTATCAGGAAATCCCCTCGCCTCTTTCTGCATATGTACCGTGTTTTCCTTTTTTCATTTTAGAATAATTTTCCAATCTAACTCTCTTATATTTCCAGACCTTTGACAATTATACAGAATAGCACAAGAAAATAAAATTTAAACTCATTGTCCAGCTGTCTAAATTGACTCTCTTTGCATCGATGCTCGGAATTACACTGAACGTAAACGTGTTAAAATGAAATTTTTTTTACCACGAATCACAAAAAAATGTTTAATGAAATGGTGTAGTCTTATAACCGTTATGCTTTTACTAGCATAGGAAGAAAGGTCAGTAACTCAATGATCATGTTTGGTTTTGATGTGTAGTAAATAAATGAGACAAAAACTTTGAAAAGTAGTAAAAAAGATTATGTCAAGTTTATGTCAAATGTGTAAAAATGGTATTTTCATACAGAATCTACCAACAAATTTAAAAACTTTAAAAGATTTTGTACCACATATTTGGAAAGAGCATTGAACGGGAAAACAGACAGTCTTTTTTTAATATTTGGTTTCTTCCCTAAATTTGGCAATTTGTTGGAAGATTTCTTATCCAAACTTAACACTATAATAAAAAAAAATCTTACTTCATTACATTCAGAAAGTTTCTACTTTTTGGGTGTTCATAATTGCATCCAGTGTACCCACCCCCCTCCCCAATTCCAAAATATAGCGCTAGACTATGCCGCATTTTTTTCAAGTAGGTGTTATTTGATATTTGTATTATTTGTGAACCAGCTGTCGAACAAAAATAAATAACTGCTAATTTAAAAAAAAGTTAGCCCGAGTGGTTGCCCACTTAATGAAGCATAGTGTTCATCTTCGCAGTGCCAAATGTGCTGCAAAGTTATGCCACGCTTTACACTGTTGGTTCTGCGAATGGGGTAAAGATCCAGAATTGGGCCTATTCAGAAGCAAACATTCTAGAACAGAAAGATTCACATTATTATGTTGCTAATTTTTGCTTACTCCCATGGATGGCTTGATTAGAATTTTTGACAATTCAACTGTACCCTCCCCCTTAATGGTTTATATAGCCCTAGGCTATTCAAAGAAAACACCAAAGTTTGTCAAAGGCCTAACCTATTTTTGTTTCACTATTTGGCAACATTGGTTTAAAGCAGAAAAGAATAAAATACTTGAAGAAAGGAACAAAGGTAAATATTGAAAGTAAAGTTAAATAAAATAAATTTATCCGAATTAATCGCTACAGGTTTGTAACGTTTTGGCTGTGCTGCCACAAATTCATATCTGATCCCATAAGCTGTAACAATGTTTCTATTCTGGTACTCTGGGGAAGGTGTGATGACAAATATCTTGACCCCATTCTTCTGGTAAGCTTCCTTTATATCTCCGCATAGCTTTTTGGTGGTAATTTTGGTAAAATATCAGTTTTGCTACTTTTCGCAAACTTGGAAAGGGATTAGAGTAGAAAATGAGGTAGATATCTACCAAATCATATTATTGACTTACACATAAAGTGAATATACCACTTGATGCCTTTTTTTATGCTGATTACGAATATAATAATAATTTCTATCGGAAATGAATTTCAGCCCCCCCCCCTATATATCCCAATTCAGGGTATATATTTCTTCATTAGAGGGGGGGGGGGATGCAAATTTTATTTCTGATGTAAATGGGAGGTAAGTTTAAAATTTACCCCCCCCCCTAATCTAGGAATATATACTCTGAATTGGCATATGTAGGGGGGGGGGCTGAAAATTATTTCCGATAGAAATGATTAATATATTTGTAATCAGCATATAAAAAGGCACCAAGTGGTATATTCACTTTATGCATAAGTCAATAATATGATTAGGTAGATATTTACCCATGTGTTCCCTCCTCTGTAGGGCAGTGACCTTTGATGACCTTTAAAAATCTTTGTGTTGAAAAAGTTAGTAAAATTTTAGTGTAGCTACTTTTTGCTAGGCTATCTTGGAAAGGGGTTAGGCTGGAAAAATGAAACTTTCAGCAATTAATCCAGGGTCTAAAACATACTCTGGGAAGGAATTGCCAAACTTTCATGTTAACCCTCTCCTGATTTCTAAGTCTTAGAAATTTACCTATTTGACAGGTCTACTGCCTAATGAAATTTTGACAAAACAACATTTGGTAGGCTAAATATTTCACAGTTCATATTATTGATTCACAAATGAAGTAGCCTAAACATACCACTCAATACCTTTTTTATGCTCTTCCCAAATATAATAATGATTTTTGTCACAAATGAATTTTACCCCCATAGGTGGCTATATACCAATTCAGGGTAGGCTATATATTTTCACATTGGGGGGGGGGGGTAAAGTTTATGTAAATTTTTCATTATTCACATTATTGACTTACAAATAAAGTAGACATACCACTTGATACATTTTCCTGTGCTCTTTCCAAATATAATAATCATTTTTGTCAGAAATGAACTTTACCCCCACCCCTATATATACCATTTCAGGGTATATATTTGCACATTAGGGGGGTGGGGGCAATTTTTTTTGGATGTAAATGAGAGGTAAGTTTAAACTCCCCCCTAATGTACAAATATATACCATGAATTGGTATATATAGGAGTGGGGGGTAAAATTCATTTCCAACAAAAATGATTATTATATTTGGAAAGTGTATAAAAAAAAGCATTGAGTGGTATGTTTACTTTATTTTAAGTCAATAATATGAATAAAAAAAAAGATATACCCTGAATTGGTAATATATAGGGGGTTGGGGATAAAATTCATTTGTGACAAAAATGATTATTATATTTGTAAAGAGCATAAAAAAAGCCATTGAGTGGTATGTTCACTTTATTCATAAGTCAATAATATGAACTGCAAAATATTTACCTAACATTTTACCTTAATTTTCAGTTATTGCTTTCCTTTTCTCTGGTTTTAGTTCTGAAAACATAATTCTTGTTATTTGAGTTGAATTTTAAGCCATATCAATCCTTTTTTCTTCTAAATTTAGGAAGTGTATTTACAGATCTTGGAAACATAAATTGGGATTGAGCAAAGCTGGGGAGCTGAAAAGAGTTTTGCTGTACTTCATTTAAGCAGAAGATCTGTTATGCAAGGTTTTGCTTTTATAACAAAAAGATGTTTAAAGGTTATCAAAGGTGTCCTCTTGAGAGAGAAGGAGTAGAGATAGGTATAGGTACTTCAACATATTTTCCCCAGACATAATTTGGTACTTTTGTGTTATATAATAGGCTTCACACTTGAGAAATGAAGTTTGGTGAATGCTGATTAAACAAAACAAAATATGATGAAAATACAATACTTTAGTAACAAAATTATGAAAATTACAACAAAGAATTATGGAAGGGATGCAAGAATTTTGGAAGTACATTATATTAAATATGTAACCTTAACTAACCTAACCAAAATACCAACTAAATATTTAATTAAAATATAGCTATAAGTTGTTTCCCACTGAGCCAAAGCTAATTGTCTAGTCTAATAACACACAATCACCCATACTTTAGTCTGTAGACCCTTCCCTGGAACTTTCATTTACTTAACCCAATCCCTATACAAGATAGCAAAAAGTAACTAAACTAGAATTTTACCCAAAAGGTTAAACCTTGCAAAATAGATCTTCTGCTTAGATAAAGTACAACAAAACTGTTCTCAGCTTCACAACTTTGCTTAATTCTAATTCATGATGTTTCAAAGGTCTGCAACTATATTCCCTAAATTTAGAAAAAAAACCCATTGATATGGCTTTAAATTCACAGCTTCAATTTACAACAGATTCGAGCCTATTCATGAGTTCAAAAATTCACAAGTTGCTGGCTGGAAACTGGTCTTCTTTGTTATTCATCAAGAGAAGTAGAAATGTGGTAGAAACAAAATAGCTTTGGCATTTCAGAACCTTTGCATAATAGTTGAAGTATCTATTAGTTATGTATTCTTAACATAAATAATTATCAAAATTAGTAGTTTTTTTCATCAAGCATTACTGCATATAAAACTTCAAATACCATGTCACAAAATTTGTCAGTTATCTGGATAAAAATTTTGAATATAACTTTGAACTAAGAAGCTTAATTTTTTCATAATGTCCTTTGCCTATATCTGTTTTGTCACCTTTAAAACAGTTGAAAGGGGCGACTTTGATATTCATTATTTTTTTTTGCTCTTTTGGATTCCTAAGAAGCCTTCTTGTATTAAAAACTGGTTTTTAATTACAATTAAAAAAAAATGCATTTTAAAGTTTTTTTTTGGCTTCTTTATAGAATATATTTCATGTAGGCTGTGGCTGAACTGCTGCTTTTTTATTGCTTTTGGCTGCTCTTTTGGATATTATTCATTTTTTCTTTTGGGGATTCATTCCAAATTATAAAATGATAAATACCTAATATCAGTCAAATTATAAACTGCATCTAAAAGGAGTAAATTGATAAAATTGAAAAATACATGATGAACACTTCACATGAGAACACTTCAATTACAATGACACAAAAAAACACTTAATAGTTTATTGGCTATGAAGAAAAATGAAGTGCCAGCTATTTTCTTAGGTAAAAAATGAAAAGCTCATCCGTTTTAAGTGTAATTAAATGAAATAATATGCAGACTGAAGTAGCTCCAGGATGTTGAAAAGATGTTGAAATGTTCATCCTAGTTATTCACTTTTAATCCAAGCAAAATGTTAGGACACTTAGTATCAGTTATTGAGTTTAAGCTTTGATTTCCAAATGCTCACAAGAATTACCAAATTTAAGAAAGTCACAACAATAAGTCACCTGTGGTCAAAATACTTAGACTCCTCGTTGACCCCCACCCAGACTCAAAGCTTCTGCTATGGTCATTTCCATGGAAATCTCCAAAGAGTTTCTTTTTAAAATAGCTTTCAAGCATAGTTAGGGGTATTTATACTTTTTTGCTTTTCTTCAAAGCTTTGAAAAAAGTGTTATGATATTCCAAATGTTACATTTTTGCATATTTTTGGTAATCATTTGTGGGGTGATCGAATTTTCTAAACCACTATAGATACGTAAGAATGTTGCAACATCTAGTACCCTGAGGTCATAAGACTGTCAAAGACTCCTCCTTGAACCTCCCAAATTGAAAACTTTTATTATGACCTGGCCTTTTAGTGTAACTTGGGCACTGGACCAAGGGCGCCATTGTTACTCAAGCGCTACGTTAGGTAGGGATGTCAATATCGCTTTGGTCACACTAATTTGTTTTAGTGTGAATCTGCCTGGTACATATGAATGAATGTTTTCAAAGTAAACCAGTCTCATCAATAGGAAAAAAACCCGGATTGGACACATATGTCCATTTCCCTTTGGACAATAAAACCATGCCAGTGCTGTATCAAGTATAACTCATGAAAATCTTGTTAATTTTGTCAACTTTTTGGCATCCCTGCTTTCAATAAAAAAAAATCAAGGTACTATCACTTAAATATAATAACTCCCTATGCCCCCCTTCTGGATACCATCTTGATAGGATACCATCTCTGCTTTAAATAAAAAAAAATAATTAACTTATTGGCACCCCTGCTTTAAAAAAAAATCAATGTATTATCATTTAAATATGATTGCTCAACACCCCCCCCCCCTCTGGATACCAACTTGATAGGATGCCGTCTCTGCTTTAAATTAAAAAAAATGAACTTTTTGGGATCCTTGCTTTCAATAAATAAAATTTCGAGCTCTTATCCTTTAAATATAATCCCTCCCTACCCCCCCCCCCTGGATACCACCTTGATAGGATACCGTCTCAGCTTTCATTAGAAAAATAATTTACTGAATAATTAACAAGGTCACTATATGGTTCAAACAAACATGCAAAATAACGTTAAACAGCTTAGTGTTCCTTGAAAAAAAAAAAATTGAGGGTATGAGTAAAGGGGTACAAAGACAACAACAAAAATGTTGAAATTATTCAGATATACCTCAAATTATTGGAAAACTGATTGATAGATTTGCCATGGCATTCCATAATATCCAAAGAATCAAATTAAAAGGGAGCACGAACATAAGCCAAAAAAGGCCAGTAGCCTAGGAGAAATTGCAAAATACACAAGACAATGAACAAATCCTAATGGGGGGCCCTGGGTCTATCAAAATATTTCAATGGTTTCCCAGGGAATTTGATATCATTTTCTTGTCTCCACTTTAAATGAAAAAAATAATTATCTTTTTGGCCTCTCTGATTTCAATAAAAAAAAAATGAGGTATTATCATTTAAAAATGATAGCCCCCTACCCTATAGGCAATAATTTATAATTTATTTATGAATCATATTTTTGGGGTAACTTCCGGTTCAATCTTTAATTCCCCAACCTTGTACATAGCTTAGTCTATAGCTAAATTTTGTCTGAACCAAAGGCTGTTTTTTTTGTTTTTTTTTGGGGGGGGGGGGATAAAAATGTTCCAGAAAGAAGATTGTATTTTCTATAAGGTGTTCAATAATTTAGTATTAAACATTAATAAAATTTTATCTAAAAAAAAAAAAAAAAAATCTGCAAACTTACAATTCATCTGCAGAAACAATCTGTCGGCTGTCAATTTCAAAATCCAACAAAAGGCTGAAGCTGTATAGTAGTGAATGCGTTCTATAATTCTATTCAACTTGAAAATAAAATTCTTGACTACAAATGATGTAAGAAATAGCGATTGGGAAACTGCATTCAAAATGATTTAAACTCATTTCATAAAGACAATACTTTTTTTTGTCAACATATGAAGAACTGTGTATATTGCAATATTTGCAATAGCATATTGCATCTGTCTGGTTTTTATGCAAAGTCACAAAAGAGACAAAAATTAATGAACAAGAGAGCAGTGAAGAATTTGGGTATACAAAGTAATATTTGGCAGGGAAAGTCACTGGTGATAAATCACTAGGGGTGGCACCGTGATTGCGTGATTTTTGGGGATTCGGGGAACCAAATTTTTTTTTGGGGTGACGCATAGATTTTCGGGGAAATACCCGAAAATTCGGGATAGTGCAAGCTCTGCTTGGTTTCTAATCAGGAAAATCGAAATACTAAACCACACGAGAAGGAAAAGCTCCAACTTTGCAGGTGAAAAGATGACTTTATAATTTTTTTATTGAACCTGCAAAGCTCTATCCCCTGGAATAGATAGAGCACCAGACAGTGACACCCCCAGTGCATCAGAAAGTGGTGATTAAGAACTAGAAATAAGTGATTATTCCCTATACATTAAGTTTTCATCATTATTATTGCAACACAACAGCAATAAAGGGTTATAGAAAAGTCTGATATATACTGTGTTAGTTCCCAGTGACATACTTAAAGACTGTTGCTTGAATTTGGACAGTTTGAAGCTAAAAGTACCCTATACATTTTCAATTGATGTTGGAAGTTAGAGGAGAATTTTAGCTGCTGAAGTTTTCCAGAGTATTTCAGTTATCATACAGTCCTGGCATATATCAACTAGAGCTCTGCAGTCACTTTAAACTGGCTAGGGAGCAGTGTGGGCAGCTTTTTTTCTTCAGCATATGATTAATAGTACCACCACAATCATCATTGTGTATATAAATAAGAAAAGCAGTCAACAACAACAATAGCCTATATTTAAGAATAATAGCCTACCAAATTGAGTCTACCTAATGATATAAACCAGTTTGGTGACAATTGGCCAAGGTATATATTCTCCCAATGCATCTCTTCTTTCAACCCATGTACCTGTATATTGAATTAACTGTGACAAAACAAGAACCAGAAAACAATTGATGGATGGCAGAATGCATTGGAAATATATAATTTGGGCTATATATTTGCACATCAGTGGGGGGAGGGGTAGGGGTGAAGTATAGCAGGGCTGCATGGAAAATTTGTTAGCTACATTTATTCTGTATATTGTGAAGTATGCATTGTTTTTTTTAACATAAGGGAATTCCATGGGCTGACAACTCAACTGCATGAACTTGCTCTTCAGTTTGGTGTTTACTCATTTCCAGAAAAGCTTTTGAGAGTGACCATGAATTTTCTTTGACTTGCCAAGTTGAAAATGCTAGAAATGGTATCTACAGCATTCAGAAGCTTGTATATTGTTACCCCAATGCCTTAATTGCAACAAAAAATTAGGGATGCTAGTTGAAGCTTCTGAAAAGAGGATGGATATTTGACATCATTTAAGTTTTTAAGGCATTTTGTTGCTCTTCTCTGTGCTGACTCTAGGGCTGCTTTGTCAGTCCTGATGATTGGACATGCAATAAACATCCTGAACTGTAGCCTTAGTTGAACTATGCCTCTAAAACATTGTTATGACAGTTAGAGATCTGCTCATGAGTGCATTTTGGTAATCTCAAGTGTCTGATTGGCCTTTGCATCAGTTGCTTGGGCATGGAGATAAACTTCAGCTTGCTGTCAAGCAGGACATTAAGGTCTGTAACTGCATGGCTCCTAGAGATAATTACAGTTTATTGCATTAGATTCTTGTTACTAGCAATGCAAATTCTTCTCCACGATGCTGGTTTGTCCCACTGCGTCTTCAATGAATTGCCACTCCAATCACGGTCAACGCCAATCTTGAAGCTATCAACTGATCTGGCCAACACAATAGATTAGCTGAGTGGATTCCACAGTGGAACAACACGATTGATGAAGAAGTTGAACTTCTCGTGCTTTCTGCTAAACTTTTGATGCAGTTAATGGGATTTCCTTGTGATCAAAAACAGGCTTGATGGTATCACTGGTCATCATCTTAAATGCAAAGATGACATCTCTCTATCTCTATGGTAGCATACATTAGGGTAGGTAGGTCAAGCTTTTCTAGTTGTTGCTTGTTGGAGATTTGTTTTTTTGGCAAAAAGGGAGCTTAATGACAATTAAGCTGAGTTTGGTTAAAAGAATTTGCTCAATATTTTCAAATTTTCAATTATAATTTGCAAACTCGAAGGCAAAAAAAAACAACAAAAAAAACTAAGACTCCCAGGGAGTTCAGAAAATATATCAAGAACTGAGACACAAGAAAACACTCCAAGGTAACGTAACCACTTTACAATAAAACTTAGGGTCTATATATCTTGGGAACAGCACATTTAGTGCTGAAAACCATTTTTAACTCACAAATGAAGGGAATATTCTATAATTCACATATGCACATAAGCTTCTTTTTTTTATTTTTTTGAGTGAAAACTTTTATAAGAGTGAAAACTGATGCTTATATCAAAAAGAGGAAAAAGCACCAATACCATTTAGTATTTGGCAGCTTTTTATGACCCAAAACTGCTATGTAATCATCTTTTTAGGTACATAGAGATTCAGGGGAGGGTAAAGAAACCATAATTCTGTGTCCAGTTGCCCTACCTGCTTAGTGTCAATTAGCCTGCTTAGATTGTCCTGGTTTTCCCAAACTAACCCAGGCCTACTTTATGCAGACTGCATTTTGACTTAAATGATTCTTGAAAGTAAAAAATACTGATTAATTATCACATACAAAGAATCTACAGCTTTAATCCTACTGCATTGTGGATTAATCATATCAAATGCCCAATTCTCATTGAAATTGTATAATTTATGGTGAAATGTCCAGATGCTACACTTTAGTAGCTGCAGGCAGTTTTTCATATCCATCTGCCCATGTTAAGTTATTGAAGACTCAAATCCTAATAATTTTCTTAAAGTTGTATGATTCCTTGTATTCATTTGTGCCTCTGAACTAAATATTAATAACAAAATTCATACTTCATTAGCCCTATTGGTTGATTAACAAACTTGAACTGTGATTTGAATTGTGAAATTGAAATTTGAATTGTGGATTATTGCCTCAAATTGAGTGTCAAAGACATTTTTCCAAATCTAGTGTGTTATTTTCCTACTTAATAGACCCTAAAGTGTTATATTACAGTTACTCACATTGGTGTTTTAATCTGCTTGTGTGTTTTATAACTGGTGATATACAAGTTTTAATTCCCTTGATATTTCAATGTTTCCATATTTTGAATTTTCTTTGTCACTGTTGCTGCTGTGCAGTTGCCAAAATGATTTTCTTATGGGTGAATTTGAAAATCCAGCCAAAACCCACTGAATAAGTGTTTTTGAGCCTGCCTAAGAAACCGCCAGAGAAGGGAAACCTGGTTATAGGAACAGGGGATGAAATAGTATGTCTATTCCAATCTTTTTCTCACTCTGTATCAAGAACCCCCCCCGCCCTTAACAAGAAAAAGATCCATAGTTTCTGAATCCAAATCTGATTCCTTCAGATCCTTCTCATCAGATTTCATGGATGACATCATGATAACTGCTGGAGCAAATGCAACAATTCCACAATGTTATATCTAACACACAGAAAAACAAACCATGGATGACTTTCAAGAAGTTCTCCCTCAGAATGCTAAGAAACATAAAAACATCTCTCCAATAAAACCCCCAATTCCCAGCCCAAGAAAGACCATGGTATCTCCCCCTCCCAACTATACTTAAGAGATTTCTGCTGAGCAACGTTTTGTTGTCAAAGATATTGCCCAAATCAGATTGGCAATTTTCAAAACAATTAAATCAGAACTCTCATTAAATATTAATAAGAATGGTGCATTTTTAATCTCTGAAGGATAAAGCAGCATCAAAAAATTCTGATAACTACTAACCTCTGAAGTATGTCTATCAAGTATGGTTATTGGTCTCCTCCCAAAAAGGAGACCAAAATTGTCATTTACAATGTCCCAACAGACATAGTGCTACAGGAGCTGGCCACTGGCCTAACAAATAGCTAAGGGGAGCCTATATCAGTGCCAAGTGTCCCTAGACTAGGTAAACCTGATATTACATGCCAAATAATTAGCAAATCATTCCTATTTGGTTTGAACAAGGAGGTAAATCTGGATGAACCTTCGCTCTTGTTTGGCCAAGGAAAAGCTTTCAAAGCATACCATATGAAACCAATCCAATGCCATGACTGTTCAAAGCTAGGGCATATAACTAAATTTTTCTCTTCAAATACTATAACCTGTGGAAAGTGTGATAACCAATGTGATGAGGATACTACCTGCCCCAAAGAAGAACCCAGATGTATTAACTGCAAAGGCCCTCATTGATTGGATTATAAGTTTAAATGTCCATCATACAAACCAAGAGCTGCCACTCTAAAAATCGCCAAAGAAAGGTCAATACCTTACACTTTTGCCACTTTAGAGGCTAGAGCAATACAGAGTCAAGTCTCAAACACGTCTAATATCTCCAGTACCTATTCCATTGGTGTCAATCAGTCAAATACCCCTTGAGCAGCCAGCACTCCCCATTGCCCCCTTCACCAAGCCTTGAGGAAAGCAAAGATAGGAAAAATCCAAACCCAAACAAAGGGTATATCTCCCCTTTGCATCAATAAGAAGGATTATCTCCCATTAATACTCCCATAAAGGAAAGATTATAGGCAAGGAGCATCAACCCAATCCCCTAATAGTGGAAACCTCCTATCTGATATGTGCCTCTTTACAGTGGCGGATCCAGGGGGCGCCCCCCCTAGTGTAGTCTAAAGTAGTGTAATTTACTTAATTAACTCAAGTTTGCATTAATTAAAATTGCTCCTAATGCAATTTTTTTGGATCAACCTATTTTCCCCCCCCCCCCTAAATTTTTTTTATTAGATCAACCTATTTTGCCCTCCCCCCCCCCCTAAATTTTTTTTATCAGATCAACCTATTTTATGCTTGCTTCACCCAAATTATGAATAAGTACCAGCCATCCTGTTCAGCTCAGATCCCAAAACACTGGCCATTGACAGGGGGCTGTCAGCCCAACTAACTGTTCCCCTTTCTTCGTCTGTCCATTGTTTATCCCAATAATTTATAAGATTCAATCAATATGTTTTCCAGCCCAAATAATTCACAACACAACTTAAGTAAGGATAAAAATGAGAAATTGTTAAGCCTGGCGAGCACAAATGTAGACTGCATTACTAACAAACTGCCTGAAGTAAAAACTCTCCTTGATAGTCTTGAAATTGATATTTTCTGGTATTACCGAGATTAGTCCCAAGAATTCTGTCACCCCTTTGGATATTTCTCATATTCAAATCCTTGGCTACAATGTTATATCTAACCTCTTAACAAATGGATGCAGAAGAGGAGTTGCCATTTAAATTAGAGAAGCTATCAAGGTACAACAAATAAAATTTCCCTCGTTTTTCAGTGATTATGTTTGGGTCGAGAGCGTTTTTGTTGTGTCATTTATCAACCAGAAAGCTCATTATTAGATCTATATATTGGAGTCCCTTGGCTCCCAATCAGGTGATTTGCATAGAATTCTTGATGATTTACTATTTAGAGTGTGTAATAAACAACATAATTCATTTATTTTAACAGGTGACTTCAATATACCTGATGTCAATTGGATTGACAGATACAGCTTCATTGGTAATAATAATCCTGGCACTAATTACAATAAATACCCTAGCAGATCTTAACCTGTTTCAATTGGTTGATCAGCTTACTCGTGTTAGAGAAGGTCAAGTCCCCACACTTTTAGATCTGATTTTATCAAATAATCCTGATATTTACCAGTCAATTGAGTACTTACTGGCTGTTCGTTTGTCAGGTCATTTAACCTTGCATGTTTCATTATCATTGCCTCCTATACCAAATGATAAAATCA
The DNA here is from genome assembly GCF_049724085.1 of Artemia sp. Qi Xiang Cuo. NCBI lineage: Eukaryota > Metazoa > Arthropoda > Branchiopoda > Anostraca > Artemiidae > Artemia > Artemia sp. Qi Xiang Cuo. The sequence goes on from NC_142799.1 coordinate 38,675,513, forward strand.
AAAGAACCTTCACTGATTATGCAATGATTAGAGAAGAGTTGTCAACAGTGTGCTGGAAATCTTTAATTAAGAATGTAATGATCCTGTACAGTCATGGTTCAGTTTCAAGATGAAGCTCGTAGAAGAAATGTACAACAGTCAATTATAGGATTAGGCCAAGAATTTTACCAGTAATGACAAGAGAGGTTAAGAGGTGCAGTAGACCGAAAAAATAATTTTGGGCCCTTTATAAAAGGACAGAGAAAGAGAGTCATCTAACAGCATTCAAAAAATTTTGTAATAAGATTAGAAATGTTACTCAGAAGCTACTAGCTGATCATGAAAAGAAACTGGTTGTGGGAGTAAAAAGAATCCTAAGAGCTTCTGGAGGTATGTGTCATTATCAAACCCTGGAAGGCACAAAATCCATCAAATTCTTTCTGATAACAGATTAATGTTGAATAATCCTATAGACATTGCTAATTATTTCAATTCTTCTTTTGCAAATAACTTCTCAAGTGCCACTTCCTCAAGCCACCCTTACATACCAACTAGATCTATTACTAAAGAGATGACTGAAGTTGAAATAGATCAGCAACTAGTGCTAAATACACTGATGAAACTAATTCCTATCAAATCAAGAGGACCTCAGGCAGACCATAATCACCTTGCTCACTGGGCTCATACATGGCTTATGAACTATAACCTACTGAAGTGCAAAGTTATCTATATGGGACCAAACAATCCTGTGCAGACATATTACATGCAAAATGCTTCAGGTCAAGTTATCAATTTGGACTCAGTAGATAATGAGAGAGGGTGTACCTACAACTACCTGGGTGTAGTTGTTGATACAGTGCTTAAATTCCACTGTCACACAAGCACAGGTCTCTAAGGCTAATCGAGCTCTTGGTCTCATCAAACGAACAATTTCTTCTCGCCATCCCTTGGTAGTTAAAAATTTGTACACAGCTCTTGTTCGTCCTCATCTGGAGTTTGGTTACCCAGTCAGCATCTCTTCATATAAAAGTGACATTGCATTATTAGAAGGAGATCTACTAAATTATCAGCTCCACATAGAGATATGACATACCCTGTCCGCTTGAAGAAACTTAACCTGGCCTCAATAGTTTACTGATGCCAAAGGGGGCATGTAATTGCATTGAAGAATTTATTTCACAATAATATGAGATCACCTTTCCTTCCCTCATTTGATCTTATGTCTATTAGTTAGTTTATATCTGACCTAGTTTTATTATTTGTCATTAAAGGTGTAGTGGAGGAGGTTCAAAAATGCAATTTTTAGGCCATAATATGTCTAAGAGGGAAATTTTTTGGGCTATTCAAGGGAAAATATATGCCTATGTCTCCCCTTATGTTGGTGTCTTTATTATTTTGAAAATGTACATAGTTTTAATGGAAAATGTTTCCTTTACCTTATATTCTGATTGGATATGCTTGTTAATAATTTTCTCATTTATAGATGGTGAAGAAAAACTTTGATTTGGCGGTTGGCCTAAACAAAGGGCATAAAACTACAAAAAATGTCCAGGCCCCAAGACCTTCCAGAAGGATAGGTGTAAGTTGCTGCTTCATCATTTACCTCCTAGAATTCATTGGAATACATTGTAGTTAAAGCACCTTATTATCTCTATTGTGATTCTTCATGGGAAAAGACTTTTTAATACAGACTTATTTGACAGTTTATAAAGTTGAGCTGTTGGCTTTATCATTAAAAAAGGAACAGCAAAAGAAAAAGCAACTAAAACATAAAGAAAAAACATTTTTATTTTACTAAACAGGTTTAGAAAACAAATTAGTGATTTTTGTATTCAAATTGACATTTGCTAAACTTTTATTAACATACTTTGTTTCACTGTGTTGTGAAACAATCCTAATGCTGCTGTAGCTTTTTTTTAACTAGTTCAATGTTATAAAAAAGTAGAAATTTGACATTTTTTCCCAGTATGGGGGTTATGAAATGGAGACCAAAAGGCTATTTGAAGTGGGCAAATTTTAAAGTAGTCTCATAAAAAAATGTAATTTTTGGAATTTTAGCCTAATAAATGCTATAAACAAGAAGTGTAACAAAACTGTCTTAGTTTGAAAAGTGAACTTCCATAGGGATTATCTTCTATTGGACATGTGTAGAACAAAAACTATCTCTTCAAGACCCAAGATTGAAACCAAGTCTAACCAAGTCTAATGGGATGTTAAAGTAAATGTTGTATTTATACTGTTTTGGGGTCCATATATGACCTGACCTTGGTAGGGGGGAGGGGGCTAGACTCTTGTCATCAGGATATCTAGCAAAAGTGGCTGTTAGATCTCAACTAGACTTGGTGGGAAGTAAGAGCAAGTGCCTTAGTTAGGTCTTGTGGGAATTTGTACCCAATCTGATTTATGATGAGGAAGGAGGTCTTTTAGATCTTTGTCATGAGGATGGAAGGGGCTGTCAGTTCTTACAGAAACTTGGTAAGAAATCAGATTTAGACCCTAACTTAGCAAGAAGTAAGATAAATCGTCCCTAGTCCTGCTATAGGGAGGTGTACCTGATCCAACCTGTCTGTGGGAAAGGGATACCTGCATTGTTGTAACCATGATATTTACCATAAGGGTTTGTCAGATAAAAAAAAAACTTCATGGGAAGTAAGAGCTAATATCCTAGTTATGCCTTTAGGGGATCAGGGCTCAGTCCAACAACTGGTATACCTAAATTCAAGTGATTAGAACAGTAACCAGGAGGGTATGTCACTCCCTCCTATGAAGGCACAGGAAGGGATCCCTAAGTTTTGCTATCAGCATGTCTTCTGGTAGCAGACGTTGGATTCTAACCAAACTTGATGGGAAGTAAGTGTTAGTATATCATTTGTGTTTTTGGTATCTGTTCGTAATCCAATCTTTGTTTTTGGAGGACGCCCCTGAATTCTCAGAATACTATTTACGAGAATGGGTGGTTGAATGAGTTGGGTGGTAAGTAAAGTGTGTTGCTTTTGGAGGGGATCCCTAAATTCTTTTCAATGAGGTATGGACAAAGGGGGCTGTTTGATCTCAATCAATAATAGTTAAAGTAACAGTTAATGTCCTAATGGTGTCCGTTTGGAGCCCTTGATTGGCTCTAATTGTGGGAGAGGAGGAAGTGTGATCCCTATATTCTTATCATAAATGCATTGTCCAGAAGGGGAAGTCAACCTAAGCAGGATAGGAAGCGGAAATCAATACCGAGGATCAGAATTGTGTTTTTTCAGTCTGCAACCGATCTTACCTCTGGTGAGCGGTTGGCGGAATTGAGTTGGCAAAACCTGGCCAAGAGCTTCAAATTCTGGCCTTGAATGTCCATGCTTGATTTGACCTGTGTGAGAAATACGCTTAAGTCTTGTTTTCTCCATTTATAAGAAGGGCCTATTGGATTCAATTGATCTGATATGGACTATCATCTAGGACTTTGTTGGCACTTTTAGAAGGTTTAAATCCGATACTATAGCCATCATTGCTTGTGTGCTGTACGACTCAGTTGCTGCAGACATATAACAGGGCTGTGTCAGCGGAGGTCAAGTTGTGTCTTCTTTGCAACATTAGCATCGTATCTAAAATCAATAAGCTTAAAATATTTCAATACTAACTCGTGTCGAAAGTTAGAAGCTATCTGGTGGCAAATTGTGTTTTGCCTAAGGATGTTTTCCTGGTAGCTCAATTTGAGATCCTATGGCCTAGACAAACTTACTGGAGATGCTTTGAACAGTTCTAGCTACCAAAATTTATATAAACGATGTTGAATGAAGTTAGGATCTAGACAAGGATGTTAGCTGCCCTATACACAAGTAACAAATGTTTTTGATGAGTCTAGTTAGCTGTTTTTTTTCTTTTTTGGTATATATGGTGCAATTTTAGAAAAACAAGAATAAACTAATAGAAAAGAATGTCTCTAGTTACCCCACAATCTACAATATTTTTTACATCATTTCCCGTTTCTCTGAATTGCAAATTCTTTGGCAATTCCTCTTTAACAGCGTCAATAATTCTCTTTCAGAAACAGTCAAAGCACAATAAGTTCATCAAAAGTATAGTGACAGAAGTTGTGGGGCATGCTCCGTATGAGAAACGTGCCATGGAGCTGCTGAAAGTTTCCAAAGATAAGAGGGCGCTGAAATTCCTGAAAAAGAGGGTAAGATAAGTGTTATTGGTACATTTGATGAAAAACTAGAAGAAACTTTAATTACAGGTTCACAATTTGCAAAAATGGTACTTCAATCTCCTTTTTTCTTCATACTTTTCCTGGAGCACCAACTCTTACTTTGAGCATTTTTAGGTAAATTTTAAAGAGCGAGGTTCTCTAGAATTAATAGAGTGATGAAAGCTAAATACAAAACCTTTCAATAGACATTTCAGTTGCTCCCGAACTTCAAAAGCACAAAAAATTCATATTGAGCGTTCAACCTTCCCTACCCCCTTGGAGAAATACCCAGGGGTTTTGTAATCACTAAAAAAAATAGGGGTTATCAAAAACCGGAAGTTATTGTTTTGCCAACATTTAGGGAATTTCCCCTGGGAGGCTGTCTAGTTTTTAAGGATATGAGCTGCTTAGTACATTGGAAAATATTTAGCTGTGTCTTTTAGAGTAATGTATGTCTTACCGCACCGGAAATTAGTAGAAACTTCATGATATATACATATTTTGGAACTTTTTACTAAGAGACTTTTCTTATTTTCCTTTGTACTTAAAACGGGTATGAAACCACAATGAAGTAGCAGCTACTGAAGGATCCCTGTCATTCTACTCTTTAAAAAAAGATGTCAATTACGTTTGGTTTGTAGTTCCAATAAATCTTTTATTCCCTACTTTCTTTATTCCCTATTCTCTGGATAAGTTTTTGTCAAACATATGCATGAGATGTTTGGTTTTTCGTTTCTTTTCTGTTAGGTATGTGAACCGTTTACTGAAGAAAGGCAATATATCTAAAGTAGCGTACCAATTTTACTGGAAACCTACTTTTGGTCAGTAAATTTAATACAAAAGGGAAAACAGTTCTAGGTTTTTATCCCTCAAAGCGAAGTGTAAATTTAATTGACTTGATTCCTCTGGAAGACCAGACTTTTTGGCCTTAGTTGTAGAATAGAGATTTTGCTGGTATGTCTTTCTCTAGAGATTGTAATAGAAGCGGTTCGTTTATTACTGGTATCATAGCGTACAGGAATATTGTAAAAAATGTCCTGAATCTTCCACGTCCTTAATAAAAATGAATACACAGCTTAAAAAGAATACCTTTCAACTTTACTAATTTGATCAACTTTACTGTCCGTATCTCAAAACACTACAAACATAGTAAATCCAGCAGCCATAAAATACAGAAAGTATTCCTGAAGTTAGGTGCACAATAATGATTTCGTCTGAGAAGGGGCCCAATGCATTTTAGGGTCCAGTTTAGCGAAAGGTATTCTTACAGCTATTGCATAAGGAAGAAGTACATTTCTGCATGTTATTTTTCATTTTGTTTTTGTGGAGGGGGGGGGGGGTCAACTTATTCATCCAAAACCCTCTATTAATTCCCTCAAACCCTAAACTGCTTCCCAAATCATTGGTATTTGTTTTACAATTGTTTTGACGTTCCCTTGTTTAGATAAATTTGTTTTTAAGTTAGCTGATTGCCCACCAAAGTTGTAACCGCTTCCCCCTGAGGGTGGTCCTTCAGTGAGTGACATTGATCAAACCCGTAAGACAGTTCTTTCTTCATTTTGAGCACTTTTTTGGACACATTTCTCTATAGTTTCGCCATTTGCGAATCTTCACTAATTTTTTATACTCTGTGAAAGATATGCTTTCAAAACTTTGATTTTCTGAGGGGCAAAGCATGCATAACTTCTTCAGAGTTGTTTAAAAGTGTTTGTTTTCACTTCTGGATGATAGTCTATCATCATCCTAGGGTAGACCAGGTAGATTGGCACACAGTAAGGGGAATTCAAATAGTCTACCAGTTCTGTGAGCCATTTAAAGGCGATTGGAGACCAAAAAAGGATTAAAAGATTTATGACTGACCATGTCCACAGGACTTGCAGGCAAGTGGGCGACTGAGATTGTTCGTATTATATGAGATTTGCCTACTTGGAAAGCCCACTGGAATTGCAGTGGGGGTAACCGAGATTTTTAGGTTGACTCATGACGGACAATGTCCTCTGGACTTGTAGGAAAAACAGGGGACTAAGATATTTTCAAACACTGAGTTTTGCCTATTGCGAGAGCCAAGCAGAATCGCAGCGGGGCGACCAAGATTCTTAGGTTAACATATGACTACTAATGTCCACTGGACTAGAAAGGATTGAGTTTGCCCCAAGCGAAATCCTAGAAAACTTCAGATTGTTAATTGCTTTATACAAAAGAATAAATGAAAAGTAAAGGAATTCCCTTTAAATTGAATTCTAATTATTTTGATCAACATAATTGAAGCAGGATTCTCTGTCCCTGAAGCAGGGTTTTGATCGTCAAGAACGGGCTCTTAGCCCGTTATTAACAAACCTAAATGAAAATTTTGATAGTCATTATGAAACTTCATGATGCATTCAATTATGAACTTCAGCTTTTTCCATCATTGATATATGTGATAAAATAGAAATGAGGGGTTTCTTTTTTCTTAAATTTCTAAGCCATAACAAAAAAAAAAAATCACGACTAATAATATAAAAGACTTTTAGTTGTATATCTTAACTCAGCATAAAAAGCTGAATCAGGAGCGCCATAATTTTTTTCTAATTATTGTTTTACTTAAAAAAAAGAAATAGGTTTTGTTAGGGTTGCAGTTTTTTGGGGGGCATTCGAAATTTTATTGATCAGTTAAAAATTTTATTGATCAGTTAAAAATTTATAAAATTTATTTTTTCAAATATCTCCTAAAGGAAAGGTTTGATAGAAAATGTACAAATTTGTATTAACATTGCAATTTTTACTGTCCTTGAGTGTTTGACCAGTGTGTGATATGATTTAACTTTTTTCAGCTTGGAACTCATATTCGTGCCAAAAAGAAGAGAGAAGAACTTGGAAATGTCCTTACACAGATGCGTAAGGCACAAGCTGCTAAATAAACTTTTTGGTTTAACGTGATAATAAAAGTTTTTGCGTTTTCACTGGATGTTACGCTTTTACACTACTTTCTGTGGTCAGTCACAGAATGATCATAGTCCCAATGACTCAAGAATTGACTCAAAAGGACCTGGCCTGAATGCCAAGTGAAGACTAAGCGAAACAAAAACATGTATGTTTTTTATTTATGTAAGGAATAGAAGTCACATATATGCCCACAAGTCTCGACCATGGGTTCCAGCCAGAAGTGTTTTAGGTCAACAAGAGGTAATAATCTGGTATAAATAGGCTCAAGATTTAAAAATGATATATTGCAAGATGAAAAGTCCTGAAAAATATCTCGGTAGAATATCTACCGCTTTTCTTACAGATATTATTTTTCAGAGGAATTTCGGGCAATCGTAACATCAGGTGTGTGTGAAATTTTTTGTCTACACTCAAAATAAACTAAAATTATCAAGCTAGAAACTTGAAAATTTATGAAGAAGTATTTTAGAACCATGATAATGTAAACAAGCTAGGAAAATCTGAAAAAGAAAGAAAAATGGAAATATAATATCAAAATACTAAGTGTTTGTGTGGGCTTAATGGCTGAGTTGTCGACTTAACTGAGCATAGGAGGGTATTGTTAGGCTATATTTGCGAGGGCTGGATGCCCGAGTGAGCTGAAGGTGCTATTGGGTTAGTGATTTGTTGTTGGACTAGCTTTAAAAAGTGTGTGAGTGCCGAAAGCCTGAGGTTGTCTGCCATAGCGAGCGATATGAGTGGGTGCCATATAGGGCTGCTGAGAGGGGGGAGGGAGCAAACTAACTTTACTACTGAGCCATGACAATTCTTTTTAACTTGATATATTTGTAGGCTAATATTTCTTTTGCTCGATAGATAACTGAAAACTATATTGAAATCGAGAGAGAAAATAGTCTCCCTGAATGTTGAAAATTAAAAAATAACGTTTTTACTTTTGCTTAAAAAAGTACAATAATGCTAGAAATAAAATTTAAACTACTGACACAGCAAGGTTCAAGGCAAACAGTTGCTAGAAGTGGCCTTTTGACGCCCGGTACCGCCTAAAATCTTGTGATTTCTGCTTTTCCTATTGTATATTACATTTTCTCCATAATTTGCCTATTGTTAGATCTTGATCAAAATTGAGTCCTCCCAAGAGTCGCTAGCCCCGGAAACACTCGATGTTCATACTTAATCATGCGTGTACACATGGGGCTTTGCCCGGGCGATGTCGGGAATTTTCCCGGGGGGGGGTGCACTACCAAGATCTTTGCTGTTTTTTTTTTTACATAATTGTACACTAAAGTGATGTTCGAGTGTGCACAGTTAACGCATTAATGCCGCTAATAGTAGTGATTCCAGTCCCGATGCATTTTTGCGGAAACAAGATACCGATGCTGAAACAAGGCTGTGGCTTCAACAAGACTGACTGGAGACAATCGAGATTTAATGACGCCGCCGGTCTATGCGCTGGATATACAATTTTTCCGTATTTAGACTATGCTTCGAGATAAAGTTATCTATAATATAATTTTGATACATACATGTTTTAATTGACTGCGATATTTCGTTGTCACCTGATGTTGATGGTTATTTGGTTTGAAACGCGAGTCAATGGTGTGACTGTAAGCCCAGCAAGAGTCGATTCAGCTCTAAATGGGTACCTGTAGAAACCTGGAGGGGGGACGGGAAGCATCGGAAGATTTGCCCCCAACCTGCATTGCACTTTCGGCCGGAGGCAGAGAATTAGAAGATCGGGACCTGCGCTACGCAGACCTTTGGTCAGCATGCGAAAAAGAAGTTTTTTAAAAATATATTTTCCCCAACTGTTTCTAGGGAAGAAGCACAGTTGATTCAAGGCTAAAAAGACGAATTAAACAGTTTTGTCTGAAAAGTACTGATAAACGCTAAAATTTATGGAAAGCGGTTTTCCAGTCCTTAAAAGTTAACCTTAATATGACATTTAAATAGCCATTTGATATTTTTACTTTTACCTTTTTTATGTATAGTTCTAATTCTATCAATGGTATGCACGATTTGCTGATTAGGGAGAAACGGTAAAAAAAACAAAAACAAATTATGCTGTCCAACAGATTAAAAGAGAGACAGAAATAAAGAGAGAATTATAGGAGAGAGGCTGAGATTGAAGCTGTCTTAAAGTGTCGATAAGGTTAGTGGTCTGCATATCAAGTACTATGGCCATTAACTCGTGCATTGTCTGTCATGGCTCATTCAGACGATTCTAACCCTGGGTATTGCTGCTGTCATTCTGGTTCGGAAATATCCTGTCATTTCACCAGAAGGAAAATTTTCTAAGCTAGCTGGACTACTTCATCTAGATTGTACTTTAACTTGAAATAATTCAGAAATTTCTGATTAATTATTGCTTAGAGATATTTTAGCTTTAGTCCAATAGAGAAGCTTTCGAGTTTTGAGGCCAAGTTCCTTGCTTAATTTGAGTTTCGCGTATTATTAATCTTGCAGACTTCTGAAAATAGACCTTTCCTCAAATTCCGGAATGCTCTTTAAATTTACGTTAATCTTTGAGAAGAAGCATGATTTATTGTGCTCTGAAATTAGAAAATGATATTTGACTATTTGTATTTAAGTACAAGCACTATGCCACTAATATACTACAATTATGGTAGTCGGCATGTGCTCTGTCTGTCAAGCTTGTATGTACGTATTTGTGTTTAAATAAAAATATTCAATCCTAAAATGTGACCACTATTATTCAAAATGGGATTATGTTTCCTTCAATAGCATTGAATTTAGTTAAAATCCAGTATTAGTTGGAACTTTCTAGGTATTTCCGATTCAATTAGGATTGTTCCTGAAAACGACAACGAAATTCGGAATTTTCGGGAGGGTTTATGTCAGAAAGTCGTTCAATAGTTGACTTATATTAAGTATATCATCGGCATTTGAAACGAGAGAGGTACTGATGCCATTAGAAGTGCGAGAAGACGGGCAATGTTCTCGTGTTTCAACAAGTGTACCGGCTCCTTAGATTTCAGAAGAGCAATCTTCAGATAGATTTGAGGGCGAGAGTATGTGTCAGGGAAAGCTTTAATGATGCAACAATTTACACCATTTTCAGCAGCAAAAAGAAGCATTGCCTCCTGAGTAAGGGGGTTGAAGATCTGACTAGGGGCATCAATTGCGGTGTGTCAGAGTTTTTTATTGTTAAAAAAAAATAAAGTTGTGAGAAAGTCAAACTTTAGCGTAAAGAGCGAGGTGTTGAGGAGGGGACAGCCCCTTTCGTATACGGAATAATTTCTGTTCGCTTTAAGTTTTAACGTCGTTCCTTACTTTCAGTTAAGAAAACTTGTTTTTTTTAATTTAATTACTTTCAAGGAACGGAAAATTAATTACTTCAAAATTAAAATCATCCTATGTATATATATGATAGATAACGTTTATAGAACCTTGCAAATGGGGATTGAAGGTATCATAATGTTAAACTTATAGGAAGAACAACATGAACCAATCATTTTTAATGGATGGAGTTTATTTTGAAGCTTACTGTTTTTGTTCTTATAACTATGTAGCTACCCTACTCTCACAGGAATATCAACAAATAATTTATCCATTAAGCAGGAACTCCGTATACATATTCCAAGTTGGAGGAAGGAAGTGATTTTTTTCAGGAGTAGGATTAAAAATTAGTTTTTGCTAGCCAACCATCATGTTTTTTCCGATTGCAAAACATTTTGTACTTTTATGTTTCTTTTCGGTCCTCTACGGGACGCCATAAATGTTTGGTCTCCTGCGGGTGCCCCGCTATCTTACTGAAACGTTTTAGAATTGATCTTAGACCTATCGACAGTAACAATAGCAGAAGTAAGAAGTCCCGAGATAGCGTTCCGTTCCTTGAAAGTAATTAAATAAAAAAAAAAAGTTTTTTTAACTGAAAGTAAGGAACGACGTTAAAACTTAAAACGAACAGAAATTATTCCGTATATGAAAGGGACTGTCCCTTCCTCAACGCCTCGCTCTTTACGCTAAAGATTTTCATTGTTTTCATACGGAAATTATTCCGTATATGAAAGGGGCTGTCCCTTCCTCAACGCCTCGCTCTTTACGCTAAAGTTTTTCATTGTTTAAAAAAAATAAAGTTGTGAGAAAGTCAAACTTTAGCGTAAAGAGCGAGGTGTTGACGAGGGGACAGCCCCTTTCATATACGGAATAATTTCTGTTCGTTTTAAGTTTTAACGTCGTTCCTTACTTGTTTTACTTGTCAAAAAAAAACTTGTTTTTTTTTATATTTAATTTTTGAACGTTTTTGAATTAATGCAGGTTTTGATTTTGGCTCACCGTACATGAATAATTAAAAAAAGATTTGAATATTAATTTTACTTTTATTTGGTTAAATGGCTTTCTCGCAAGCTGTTTATTTTTATTTACGAACGTTTTTATTAGCAATAAATATACTTAACTTATGAAATAACTTACGTAATGAACCTCTATATTCATTTATTTTTAATACGTATATTAGAGGGTTCGCCCCCTAGTCAATACCTTGCTCTTTAAGCTAAAGTTCAAATTGTGTTCCAATTTTTAAAAATGACCCCTTAATCACAAATGCCGTTAATTAGAATAAATAGCTCTTATGAAAGTACTAAATAATCTTTTGCTTAAAGAGCGAGGTATTGACAAGGGGATGAGCCCAATCATATACGTAATGTTTTCTGTCGTTTTAAGTTATGATGTTGCTCCTTACTTTCAGTTAAAAAACTTGTTTTTTTATATATAATTTCTGATCTTTATTTAAATAATGCTGGAAAATCCAACACTCCCTTCATAGCGATATCCCTTCTCCCATGAAAACTCCATCCATGGAAAGATCTTCTCACGTACCCCTTGACCCACTCCCCCCCCCCACTCCCAGAAAAAATTCCCCCTGAAAACGTCTGTATACTTCCCAATAACCAATACTATATGTTAACATTGGGTAAAGTTCATAGCTTTCAGCCCTCCCCCCGGGGACTTCGGGGATTAAGTCATCCTAAAAGACATAGTTATCATATTTTCGACCATGCTGAATAAAATGGCTATCTCAAAGTTTTGATCGGGTGACTTTGGGAAATAAATGAGCGTGGGAGGGGGCCTAGTTGCCCTCCAATTCTATTTGGTCACTTTAAAAAGGGCGCTCGAACTTTAAACTTCCGTTCCAATTAGCCCTCCCAAGATATCCTAGAACTAGTGGATCATAACGATGACCCATGTGGAAATAACGAACAAACAAATAAACACGTATCCGTGAACTTTCTTCTGGCAAAAAACACAAAATTTCACATTTGTGTACATAGGAGCTTGATACCTCCGCAGTAGGGTTCTCTGATACGCTGAATATGATGGTGTGATTTTAATTAAGGATCTATAACTTTTAGGGGGTCTTTCTCCCTTTTTTCGAAAATCATCCAAATTTTCTCAGGCGCGTAACTTTTGATAGGTAGGACTAAACTTGATAAAACTTATATATTTTAAATCAACATTAAAATCTGGTTCTTTTGATGTATTTATTGGTATCAAAATTCCGTTTTCTACAGTTTCCGTTACCGCTGAGCCAGGTCGCTCCTTACTTACAGTTCGTTACCACGAACTGTTTGATATACATTCAAATATTACTTATTCAGATTATTATTCCCAATTATGTAGGTATGCAAGAATTTGCAGTAATTACACAGATTTTAAAAATAGATGTAAAAAGCTTAGCCAAGAACTGATCTTGAGAGGTTTTTCTGCCAATAAAATTAGTTGGCAATTTAAAAAGTTTAGTTTTCTGTATCATGAACTTTTAGGTAAATATACAAAAAATTATAAAGAAATACTGAATGATATTATAATATAATTTCTCTTTCACTTTTCTTTTTTAGAATTTTGTATCTGTAAATTGTTTTCAAACCAGCTTGAAGGACCTTAAATCTATAAGTGGTTCCAGATACCAATAAAACCCTTTTATAACTCACGTCCGGACCAGTCTTTCATTGTTCCAGAATTGTTTTCGCCTTTCACTAGCCCATGGGATTTCACTAGGAATAGAACCAATCTTATTCTGTATGTATTTTTTGAATAGTTTTACTAGTATGCATGTATTTCGCAAGTTTTACCTAACATGGGGATACCATAAAGATCTTATGGTAGAAGCTCCACCGTGCCGGGTAAAGAAAGTAAAGCCTCGAAACCCTTTAAGGCAGGTGGTATTCTTCTGATGAGTCCTAATGAAAGGTTACTACTTGGAAATATTTCGCTAGATTTAAGGTGCCTTTGCTTGTAAATTTACAACGGCTTACATTTATTAATGACGATTTTGCATGGATTTGGACATGTTGATTTGGTTGACGGTTTGGTTATACTGTTTTGTCCTGGGTGACTAGGTAGATGAGTAAGGTTAAGACCTTGTTCAAGTGCACATTTATCTCAATTGCTGGATTAGGATGACGGTCCTTTTTTTTACCCAAGTAATTACCTCTAAACAATATATATATATATATATATATATATATATATATATATATATATATATATATATATATATATATATATATATATATATATATATATATATATATATATATATATATATATATATATATATATATATATATATATATATATATATATATATATATATATATATATATATATATATATATATATATATATATATATATATATATATATATATATATATATATATATATATATATATATATATATATATATATATATATATATATATATATATATATATATATATATATAAAATGCCTATGAAAAACAAAATTTATTAAGAAGTGTCATTGATGGTCTCCCTCAACTTAATGGAAGGTACCTCGCTTCCGATTTTTGTAATATAAATGTTCTTTTGTGCTATGCATGAATGAGCCCAGTTAAAATTAACTTCCGCATCACAGTTAACCACTAATTTCAAAGAAAGAAGATGAACATGTTCAAACTGTTTGTTGCACTGTATAGATAAGAAAAATCCAATAGCCCATTACTTTTGTACACTATAGGCTTATCCAGTGGCGTCATTTGATTCTGAGCTAAGGGGGGGCTAAGCAACCACTGCGGACCCCTAAACGGTCTGGCTCACAGTTGTTGAAGATCAACTGTTTCTTCACAGTGGTTAGCACAGGTCTCTCCCAAAATCGACTAATGATAGTAAGAACCAATTTAAAAGTGCTTAATGAATACAGAGATTACTTAAGTTGGAAAGTAATTCACAGTTTTACTTCTACACTGGGAGCGGTCAAGGTTTCATTTTTCTAAAAATATTAACCATAGCATTGAAATCCAACAATTTTACAAGAGCCTTTTCACTAAATATCAACATCAGATCACTGAGCTTTCTGTCGCTGTTGATCTTAAATAGATTTTAATCAGGCCTAGTGTAGAAAAGAATCTCTTATTACTAGCCATTGTGATAGACAGAGAAATGAAGATTTGCATATTGCTTTCAGACAATCGCGAAATTCAAAAAAATCTTTTGGCTTATTGGCTAATGATTATCTTCTCACGAGATCCATTTGCAAGGCCAGTAGAGGCTAGTATTGATAAAGTGCGGCGAATCAACATCTATCACAGAGATTGACTCTAACGGTGGAACAGTATTCATGAAGCAGCTCTCAAACTTGGAGCACAATCTATCTGTCACGAGAAAATGATCCCTTCTTAAAACATATTTAGTTGATTCTTCCACTTCTGCAAGATTGCTTTTTCCCAAAGTCCATACTGTTGCACAATCACATAAACAGGAAGCTACTTTCTGGGCATGCTTTGTGTGTTTTACGCGAATAGTCAGAGTTTTGAGAATTGTGCTCCAGTTCTTCAGTAAGACTGCACTTACAAGAAGATTATTTTGCTTTATGAAAGATTTCATTAAAAACATCATTACTTTGCATGTCTATAATTTTATCTCGCGTACCTGTAATAAGACCAGTAGCTCTAGAGAAAGGTAGGTCTATCTCCCACAGCTGCTCAGACAAAGTTTGTGGCAAAAATTTCGTGGGCCTGAGCTCCTAATTCCCCGTCACTAGATGTTCTGGTAATTGATAAAACGGCCAAATACAGTTGTATCTATTTAGTACTTTGCTACCAATCGATTTCAGTATGCCCATCTGTAGTAGATGATTTCTCCACCTGAAGAACAGTTATGCCGGTGGCTTTTTGAGCATTAACAAACAGCTAGAAGCGTGTATTGCTATTCACAATAAAACATATCTCTTGAAGAGCGGAGAAGAAAGATGCCATTCATCTCAAGTTCTGAATGGAGTCCCCCAACACAAGATTGAGTCTATGAGCATGGCAGTTAATGTAAATTGCATGTGGTTCAATTGTTATAATACAGGCTTGTCCACATGAGAAGTGGCCGCTAATGACACTGGCTTGGTATTTTCACAGAAAAATTAAAAAACAACAAATTTTCCCCTCCTCCTGGATGTTGAACAGTAAATTCCAGTCCCCCATCATAAGTTGGTTCAAGCTAAACCCCCCTCCTGTCGATAAAGCCTTTTGTTTGTGAAATCGAAATATTTGGTCTTTGATTGTTGGTAAAATTTCTTTTTAACTCATTCATTAACAAATCCTGCCTCTTTGCATATTCTTGTTTTGTTATGATCTTCGGTGTGTGAGATAAGCACCGTCCTTCAAGATTTGTAATGATTGTTTGAATTACCTTTTTATATAATATATTTTTATTGTCTTTCTTATCTTTCCTGAAATCTAGAAATAATTAATGGTCAGAAAGTCCCACTTTGATTTTTTTCGAAATTCAAGACGCTAAATTTCCTGACAATTTCAGAAACAAAATTCAGGAAATAACCATTTTGAATTAAACAAAATTTCAAATTTAACGGTTTGACTGGAGGCACAGAAGAAAAATCACTAAGAACTTGCAAAATCTCATATAGTCTGGTGTCTATTAACAATAATACGTATAATACTAAACAATAATACAATAATACTTTTTTTCGGAGGGTGTTTCAAACAAGGATTTCTTTTCGGGGGGAGGGGTTACACAATAAAACTTAAAAAAACACATAAAAAGTTTGTTTATTCATTTTTATTACATTTTTGCGAGTCATACATACATTTGGGGGGGGGGGGAGTTCAAAACGCGTGTTTTGTTTCGATATGCAATGCGAATTTTGAGCAATGCATTATGGATTTTAGCCACGATGTCGGAACCCTGATCATTTCTGCTTTCCATTCTATCTCGTATTTTAAATCTTTTAGATTCTCGGATGTTAGCAAAACATTCGTGTTTTGTCGCACTTAACATGCGTATGAAATCAAAACCTTGAAGCATAAGCGTGACCCTAGATTAAAAAACTAGCAAGACCTAATCTAAGCTGAACCGCCTGGACTGATGATGTTGAGACTCTTTGAATGTTGCTTTGATCGCGTAATCATCATCTTTTTCAATTACGTTTGTGAGTTTTCTATCTTGCTAAGGAGGGACGTTGCCTCTATAGCAAAAGTATTCTCATATATTTGTTAGTTTGTCACTGTCTTTTTAAAGAAAATTGCACCTTTCTTGGAATTAACTTCCTCCTGTATGACACGTGCGGGTGAGACCGTCAAATAGAAACTCCTAGAATTGTGGATATAGATCCTAAGAACTTGTAGTTTTGCTCGTGTGACACTTGCGTCGTCGATTATCCGTGAGACGACATTTAGAAGATTTGAAAAAGAACGGATAAACATATATTATAATAAGAAATAGATGGATCGAGTTTTTTACTCCAACCGGTGTTTTAATATAGTTTATTGCTGGTCCCGAAGTCTTACATTTAAAAAAGTAATCAAATCTTTTTTTGTCCCTTATATAGCGGGTTAGGCAAGATAAACCATTCTGAAGTCCTTCCAAAATCGCTGCTTCTTACTGAGAGCATCACATAGTGAAATTTTACTTAAAGTAAAATATCACTCGAATTACGAATGCATGACCAAGCATCAATTCCCCATTTACCCGCTGATTTTTCGGATAGCAGCTGGTTTTGTATTAAATCAGGATTTAAGCAGAGTTTTGTTCTATCCCCCTTTATATGGATTATTTTGATGGACTTTGTCTTAAGGAGCACAGGAAAGGCAATGGGAGACCACAGAATCAAATTGGGAGGAGAATCTCTCCTTGACTTAGATTATGCTGATGATTTAAGCATCCTAGATGAAAGTGTGAGCAACATGAATGAACTTTTAGAGGTTTTGCGAGTTCAGGGTGCTTGAATAGGTTTGAAAATTAATGTTAGAAAACAAGTCACTAAGACTAGGAATATGTGAAGATGAAAAGGTGACGTTAAGTAACAAACAGATTGATCAAGTGGACAGCTCCACTTTCCTTGGTAGTAGTATTAGTAAAGACGGTGGGAGCAATGAAGATGTTAAAAGTATAATAGCCAAAGGTCAGTTTTTTTTTCACAGTTGAAAAAAAAGTTTGGAAGAATTGGAATATAGGTCTGCAAACCAAGATTAGAATATAGAAGCTACAGTGATAACAGTGGCCAAATATGGCACTGAAGCGTGGGTACTCCGAAAAGTGGATGAAGATTTGCTACATTTTTTCCAAAAAAATTGCTTAAGGCTTGTTCTGGGTACCCAGCTGACTGACCGTATTTCAAAGAGTAGGCTGTACGAAAAATGTGGTTCAATCCCGATTTCTAGACCTATAATGAGATAGGTTGAGATGGCTAGGGCACGTTGCGCGGATGAAGTATGACAGATTCCGAATATCGTTCTTTTCGGCCAACCGTCAAGGGCTAAACGGAAAGCAGGTCGTCCTCGTCTGGGGCGGGAGGACGTCATAAAGAAAGATTTAAAGGAAATAGAAACTTCCTGGGAGGGTGTGAAAAGGAGGAAGAGCGTGCGTAGCTGTGTTTGCCTCAGGCGGCTTGGTGCTGCGGTGAGTTGTTGTTAGTAGTAGTAGTATTCAACTCATTTTTACACTTGTAACTAATACGGTTCTTTGGCTTAGCTCCATACTAGATTGCAGCTGCCACGACGACCATAATTAATTTTCGTCTCTGGTTTTATAGCTTAAAACTGAAAAACAATACCATCTAAAAGAAGAACCAAAAACTGAAGAACCTCAATCATCCTTAAGAAAAATATGTTTTCAGGCCTTAAAGGAGTGACAAAACAAAATTAGCAACAAAAGTTTGATTTTGTCAAACATATTTGGAAGTGAAGAAAGGAAACAAACCAATTATGAAAAACATAAACTTCTGTGCAGGAACGCGCCCAGGAGAACTTCGAGTCCGCGGAAATAAAATGGAAAATTATAGAAAAAACTTCAGAAATAGTAGAAAAATCGTGAAAATGTCGAAATATGACCCCTCCCCGAAAAATCCCAAATAATAGAAGATAGCACAAATTGATCGGTTCAGTTCCAAATTTGTTTTCACTGCCCTGTCGGCTGCACAGAAGTACTTACATGCTGCTGAAATGACACATTTCCATGTGACCTTAACATAAGCATAAGTCATTCGATTAAAAAAAAAGAACCAAACAGTTTTTAATGAGAAACGAAAAGAAATATAAAACTTACAAAAATAAGAACTCAATCTACATTATACAAACGATTTAAACACTAAATCTACAAGGACTGAAATTCTTAACATATACAATATTTCACGGTCATTTGTAAATAAATATCCCATTTCAGATCGAAAATCACTCTCTTGGATGAATAGTTCTCGAAAAGAGTTCGTTTTCCACTATGGACTATCCTCAGATAAATGATTCAACATTTGCTAAAAGAAATTGTTAGTGCGAATACTAACAGCCAGTTGTATGAACAGCTTTTAGCTCCAACGATCACGAAATTTCCGAGTAACCTAATCCAGGAGGATGTATGCCTTATGGAAGAAGCATGGGCGGAGACTGCAGAGGGGCATAGAAGGCCTGAGAGGATATCCACAACTGAACCAGAGGGGGGAGACAGGAATGAACAGCCAAAACGACAATTCTAGGATAGTTTATTAAGTCAAAGATATATTTCAAAAAAAAGAAAGAAAAAATCTTAAAAAAAAAAAAATTCTACAAATTAGTACTGAAACGAACACACTTCGCAAAGTGAGTTCCTAAAGTTAACTAAGAAGGTTCTAAATAACCACATATATAAAATTTATTCGGGATTCTCTTAGGAGTAACCAATTATGGTAAAAATGAAAATTGGGGACTTTGGCATTAAAACGAGCCAAATCCAAAAAAATTAACTCATGATTTACGGGTTGAAAATATGAGTTTGCTGTCAAAAGAAAAATTCGTAAAGTTATAAGATTTAGCAAAAGCAAAACCCTGCTTTGGTGTTACAAAATAGCTGAAAAGAAGTTCTTAAATTCTTTTGGCCAGTCCCTTGGGAATAATTCTAATACCTGAATCGTCCAGAGTCTTTCCTTAAAGCCAAATATTAAAAATTCCATTTTTTTATTTCAAATTGAATAGTTATGAGTTATTTCTTATCTTGGCATTACTTTTGCACAATCATAGCATTTGCTTTTTAATATAAAATTTCGAATTGGTAGATAAGTCTACTAACAAATGCTCCTTACCCCCTCTTTGAAAAGTGTTTAACTTTATATGGAGAAGAATCCAATCAATGGCATGGTCAGTGAAATGCATGATGAAATTCAACTATGTTCCAACTGTTAAGAAAATATTCTTTTAAAAAAAGTTTCCAGAAGCAGCAAAACTTTCCAGCTCCTTTCCTATTTTAGCTTATTCTTCACTTTCAACGTTTATTGACAATATGTACGTAATCTATTCTTTGAAGTTAAAGATAAGATCTGGAACAAGTCGGATTTCACTTTGGCAGCCGAATTTTAAATTTATTTTAAAAAATATGGGCAAACACGGGCAATAGACATGGGCAAACATTCGGCTCGTCTTTGTTTCGGTTCAAAGTAGAAAAATCCATTTAAGGAAAAACTACAAAGACCATGACTTTTTTTTTTAATTTTTAGCTTATTGGCCGACTTCTCAAAGGAATTTTATGACGACGTTATAGTAATATTTGAATTCGCATACGCCGTTTCAGAAGGCTGAATAAGAAAAGGAAACTGCAGGAATTTTTTTTTATAAAGAAATTAATTATAAGTAGGCTATCTTTAACTTATCAGAAACATTAATTCTGATATTCCCAACACTGCCCCAAAACGAAATTAAAATGTGAAGGATACTATCATAACATTACTAATTTAGATAAGACTTTATCATTAACTTTTTGTACAAACGAGGAAACAGGAAATTTTCGTAAAAAACAAGGAAAGGTTTTTTTTTGGATATTACAGCTCAACACAAAGTTTAAAGGTTAGTAATATCCTACACTTATTAGGCATCCTAACTAGATACAAATTTTTCACTGTTAATACAGCAGATAACCTTGACAACTGTTTACCCTACCCACCATTACACATTGAAATTGCCCTATGCTGAATTGAAATTATCCCTGACAAAGCATTTTCTCCAAAATCATTGGAGGCTGCTTACGTAAAGGACTTCGGTTTAAACTAACTTAAATATAGACCACTTATTTGGACAATACTAAAAACTATGGGTAAAATGATAATGATCTGAACGTTGGGAGGAGAGAGGTGGAGGCACCGGTCCTTGTTGTGAACATGCAAGGGGATTTCTATGGCTCCCTCAAATATTTTGTTCTTAGGTTCTGTTGGTTATTTAAATTGTCCAGTAGATCCCATCCGCCAAAAGTTGGCAGCATATGAGACAATCCTCCGGTTGGAAAAGAACCATGTTCCGATTGCAATTATACTTGATAGCCCACGTGATAGCAACAAAAAGGTGCATGCTTTACCATGCTGGGATTAGATTATAAAAACTACTTAATATTACTGAAGATTTCTTAGGAAGCGCCATATGCAGAATGTTTCAACACAGTGCGCCGCAGGACAACCGCTCACCATTATGTCAGCGACAGGCGGCTCAATGCTGTGACAATATTTTAGTAACAGTAGCCTAGCAAAGTAATGCAGGAGGGGGGATCCGCCTATCAAGTATTAAATTTTATAAAAAGAATTTTACAGGAACAGGATGAATTCTTCAAGATAATGCATGTTTGAGACATCCCTACAGTTTTTGCCCCCCTTCCTTATAAAATACCAACTGGCTTTTTGATTCATACAATTTTTTCGCCTTAATGCAAGCGTTGATACATCTCTACTATGCTGAAATTATAAAATGACTTGTGATCACTGAAGATTTCTTGGGAAGCGTTATAGACAAAAGCTTTGAACACAAAGCGCTGGAGGAAGATTTTTTACTACCATGTCAGTTACGGGATCCAAGCCTGCGACGAGTTTGTAGTATTAATTGCCCATAAAAGTAGTCGAGGAGAGGGGAGCGTTCCATCAAGCATAAACTTTGTAAAAAAGAATGTCTCAGGAACCGCAGGAATTTCTCAAAATGAGGTATGTACGAGACAATCCTACAATATTTACCCCCTCTAGAAAACCTCCTGGCTTTTTGACTTACCCACTTTTCCCAGCTTAATAAACGCTTCGATACATCTAAAACATGAACCTTCATAAGTCTAGCCTTGGCCAGCCACTCTAGTGAGTGTGGATTCTGGGTAACTGGTTCTATTTTAGTGGAAAAAGAAGGTATGTTTAAAGACAAAAATGACACTGTATATTAGCAAATAAGGCTAAAGTGCAATAGAAACGATAATCCACTTCTGGTATTAACAAAAGCCTAGCACGGAATAAGAATGACACCTATTTAGAAGGTCACAGAATAAGGATTTCGAAATGAGAGCCCACTTTGAACTACTTTCACTGACAATGCCATTGATCAGCAATATCAGTCAACTCTAAGCGTTCAAAACTAATGCAGTTTAACAAGTGAGTATGTTAGCCCGATTTGTAAATAATTTCCACGGCGACTTATTAGAGAGAACCTCACTGTGAAATATACAAAATGATGTTGAAGGGTAACAATTATTTATAACAAAAGCTATAGTTGTCACCTCCTCCTTTCATTTTTTTAGCCTTTATTTAATTCAATGGAAGCAAATCTTACTTTACCTTATCGGTTAAAAGCACTAAAAAATGTCACAACAAAACGAATGTAGTTAAAAGAATCACTGCAATAAAGAAGATGCATACAAAAACAACAAGACAATCAATTTTGTTCACGTAGCAATCCTGTTGATAACCCACTAATATCTAATAGTCTTACAGATTGCTTATACAATACAACACTGAGTGGTAACTGGTTCCATCAAAATAACTAACTCTAACAGACTATAAGCATAATACAAAATTTTTGACAAAATCAAATTTTGAAATATATTTACAAACAGATCAAATAAAATGTTTGGAGTTTTGAGAGTAGAGCCTAAATTCAAGTTCAAGAGTCTAAAGAGAATAGAAATTTACTAATTTGCCTCAGTCTTTATATCTGTCTTATCAAGATAATTTTCATTTTTAATTTCGTCCTTTATTGTAGGTTTTTTAGGCTTTGGGATACATACGGTATGAGGACTGGGCAATAGGGAAGAAATCTCTTGTTCCATCTTAATTTTGGAAACACTGCTTGACACTTTTACTCTTATTTCCCCAGCGCATACCTGTCCATTTTTCGGAGATTCTGCAATAACTTTTATTTTTTTTGTTCGTTGTATTTTCACACTGTTTGCTTGTCTCTTCTTTTTATCGCATAATAAATCTTCTTCAACTTCGAAATCCAAGCTAATAAATGCGTCCCTATATCGGGC
Organism: Artemia sp. Qi Xiang Cuo; assembly: GCF_049724085.1. Classification (NCBI taxonomy): domain Eukaryota; kingdom Metazoa; phylum Arthropoda; class Branchiopoda; order Anostraca; family Artemiidae; genus Artemia; species Artemia sp. Qi Xiang Cuo. Next base: position 38,698,312 of record NC_142799.1, read on the forward strand.
TGGAAGCCTCTTCGGCCGTCGTTTCCTCTTCAGGGTGGTTTCTAGATCTTTGAGTATTTGGGAATTGATTGTCCATTCATGCGACTCTTTACCTTGGCTTGGATCGAGATCAGACGTATATTCAATTGGCTCAATGTGAAGAATTTTCAGGAGTTTTTCAGCAATTGTATCCACATAAGCGTTAATGATTAGGTCAGCTTTTTTGTCCTGTCAAAAGTCACAGAGAATATTAGTGACTTTCAAATTAACTCCAAATAGTGAAAGAGCGATTCGTAAACAAAGTCTATCAAGTGATCTTAATGATTTCTACAGATTTTTAACGTTAAACCAATTGATTAAATCTTAGATATATATCATCATTCTAAAAATGCTACAATTAATAAAAACTAAAGCCCTCTCTCCCCCCTCCACAAAAGACATTAATAATAAATGTTTTTGTTAAGTCAATTTGACTAGCTTAAAGCTCAAATGGACTGAATATATTCCTATACCTTAGATATTCGAAAAAAGGGTGCATTTCCCAACAAGATTATTGGTAACCCACTGGTTTTATGATGAAAACCCATATTTTATTCCTTGCCAATCCTCTCTACTGTTATTTTTATGAAGGTTATCGACTTCACAATTCAGAAGCTCGTATTTTGGTAAAAGAAACAATTAGTCGGGAGATAATATTAAATAATGCAAGAAATAGATATTAGTTTGAGTTTCAAGATCTGTTCTGAAAAGAAAATCCTAGATATTTTTGGAAAAAAAGTTCAAAATTCAAATAAGAATTATCTAAAACTTACATCCCAGGATAGAATCTAGAAAATAATAGCATTATCAAGATTATTCGTTCCTTTTTCTTATGGTGACAAGAACTTGATCTCTTATTTTTAGGGCAGCTCATACACAACGAGTATAGACATATAGTGATAAAGTGATATAGTGTCGTTTGAGTAGAAAGGACACGCCTACACAAAACCACCGATTAAGCTCCACTCAATCTTATTTTAGCCTACGTGTCAGAGAAGAAAACGGTAAAACATTTTTTGCAATTAAATTATTATTCAAGTTAACTGTTGGGAATTGCTATTGTTTTTTTCCTTTTCATAATTGAATAGTTTCTTTTCCTTTTGTAAAGATTTCATTAAAAATCGACAAAAAAAAATTCAATTCAAAAGGATGTACAAACTTTCTAGCCTAGTACGACAAACAGTTCAAGAGGAGTCTCTTTGAAACAACTCTTTTCAAGATGAGCCCCCTCCTCTTGAAGAAAGACTCGACCTGGAAATATTTATTTGCATTAAAGACTCACCCCCCCCCCCCCCAAAAAAAAACTAAATTAAGACTGCACATTTTTGCGGGATGGCTATCATTCTTAAAGCGTTGTTATGCAAAGTCAAGCTTTGGTGTAGAGACCGAAAAGTTTAGGGGCGGGGGAGAGTATATTCAAGATACCCCTCGATATCATACTATAAACGGTTATGAATTAAACAAAAGACAAAGGAATTTCCAATCATGATTACAGTAGAAGCAGCAACATAATGAAGAGCCCGCCCCATAGAAGCAGAAATTTTAAAAACAGACCTTTAACGAAACTGTTAAGCTAGAGATTTCTCATATATTCTCATATACTTATTTTAAAAATATTTTTATATATTTTAAAAATAAAATTTTCCTTCATGAAAGTAAAGAGCAGCATTAAAACTTAACACTACCATATATGTGAACGTGGGGAGGGGGATGGCTAAGCTACCGTCCCTTATACTCCCACTCTTTATGCTAAGCTTCGGCTTAGAGTTTATCAATATTACAAATAGTATCTATAACATGTTGAATATTTACAGTTTAACTAAACACCCTCGTGTATAAGAGAAAGAGCGACCCGTGCCAGAAAAAATTGAAAATCTTACAATATTTACAAAAAAAGCTTGACGATTCCAAGCATAGAACTGATCAATTTTAAAGTTGCCCTTAAAAATTACTAGTTTAAGAAACTTGGTGTGATTTTATACAAAAATGGAGGAAATGCCTCCAAAAAAATCTCAACGAAAATTACGTAAAGGAACTCAACGTGTCTAAACAACTCTAGATAGAGAGTTTCAAAATCGGATCTAACAGGCAGTGCACCGAAAAATGTTTAAGCGTCCCTTCCCCTTTTTGGTTACAACCCCCACTCAAAGAGAACTTGACAGGATCCGTACCAGCCCAACCTCTCTTCATTTGTAGTAATATATTTCGATTGATTGCGCAATATGAGTGGCGGGGGAGGGGCATATCCTTTCTAATTGCGGAAACAGTGTTTTCAATTGGAGAGATTAGCTTTTAAATAACGAAACATTTTAAAAACGGCGAACTCAAGCATAGAGGTTTAGAAGATTTTTTTTTATTATGTGACGCAATTACAGTCAGATGAGCCTTATTTTAGAAAGCACTGCTAAACAAAAGCTAGACTTTAGCATAAAGAGCAGGGGTTTCAGGCCAGCGGTAGCTCTTCTAATATTTAAATTAGTTTGAACGGGATGTACAGAACGAATAGAATTTTTTTTCAAACGAAGGTAAAGAACAACACTAAAACTGAAGAAGAACAAAAAATATCCTATACATGAGAGGGGCTGCCACCTCCTCAATAAGAGGAATGTGATAATTATTAAAAAATTTCCTTATCACCGCTTGGAGGATGATAGGGCCTATTTAGTCGCATTTTCCTGAAATAATGAATTTTAATATCTATTTCCTTTTCAACGGTAAACAAAATACCCACAGCTGACTGCATCTGTTGCACTGTAAAATGCTTTCAGTAAAGAAGCTTAGAGAGTGGGCGTAGCACCCTGACTCTTGTACGGAATGTTTTCTTAAATTTTACTGTCGTTCTTTCAATTTCTTAAATATATTCTATTTAAAGAGAGCAAAGAGCTACAAACATCAGCAAAATAGTAGGAATAAAACATGGAAAAAGGAGGAGAGTAAAAGAGGAGGTAAATAAAGATTTACGTGTTTTGTTGGTTGAAGATTACAAATGACAAGACGACCTCCATTTTTCTTAGCTAAAAGTGGTAAATTGCCAGCAGGAACAATTTGTAGAGTCGTACCAAAGCAAATACTGAGAGTGGCGGATCTAAAAATAAATAGAAATAATAATGCGAAAAAACAACAATTAAACTTTAACTGAGTCAAAAGAAATTAAGGTAAAGTCAAAAGATTGTAGACCAGGTATTGGTTAGAATGATGCGAATCTCCATACAATATGAGCATCGTTCATAATTTTAACGTTAAATTTCAGTATTTGATATTTTATTAATATTAATACACTTGCCTTATAATAGAACTGGAACCTAGAACTATATTCTAGTCCTAGTGACTAGAATATAATACGTCGCGTGCACATCTCCCCTGTTGGAAGATATTAGCTTTTCTTGAGAAGGAAAGAAAAATCAATACTATCACTTACACTTTATCAGAGGCCATACGGCTCCAATGTTTTATTATTATTCATTTATTATTATTTTTTTTTCAAAGGCACTTCATATGGAAGGGGTGTTCGTAGAAACTTCAAAGGGGGCTCATTCAATTGGAAATCGAGAGTTCTAGCGCCCTTTTTAATAGTCGAAAGTGATTGGAGGGCAACTAGCCCCCCCACCCACGCCCATCATTCCCCCAAACACATCCAATCAAAATTTTGAGATAGCCATTTTGTTCAGCGTAGTTGATTTCCAAATAGAAAATATGTTTTTGAGGAGGACACTACCCCACAACCCTCAGGGCAAGGGTTGTAAGTTATGCCCTGGGGGCATATAAGTTTTTTTAGAAAGCGTTGTCGTAGAAATTTCAAAAAGGACTCATTCGATTGGAAATTCAAAGGGCTAGTGCCTTTTTTAATAGTCGAAAGTGATTGGAGGGCAACTAGCCCCCCCCCCCCAGGCCAACCGTTTCTTTGAACAAATCCATTCAAACGTTGGAGGTTAACGTTGTGTTCAGCGTAGTTGATTCTATAATATAAATAATTTTTGAGGGAGACGCCCCTCTACAACCATTAGGCTACTCGGTTCAAGTTACTCCCTGGGGGAATATAAAGTTTTTATAGAAGGCGTTATTGTTGAAACTTCAAAAAAGGCTCATTCGATTGGAAATTCAATGGGCTAGTGCCCTTTTTCGAAAGTGATTGGAGGGCAACTTACACTCTCACACCCACCTTTTCCCCAAACACATCCAATCAAAATTTTGAGATAGCCATTTTATTAAACGTAGTTTTAAGTTCTGGAAATTAGGTCTTTGAGGATGACAACACCCTCACATCCCTTAGGGAAATGGCTGTAAGTTATGCCCTGGGGGCATATAAGGTTTTGTATAGACAACGTTGTCGTAAAACTTCAGAAAGGGCTCATTCGATTGGAAATTTAAATGGCTAGTCCCCTTTTTAACAGTCGAAAGTGATTCTAAGGCAACTGACACCCCTTCCACGCCCACCATTTCCCCAAACACATCCAATCAAAATTTCGATATAGCCATTTTGTTCAACGTAGTTGAAAGTTCTTGAAATTATATATTTGCGGAGGACACTCCCCCCAAGGTCTTCAGGGGCAAGGGTTATTAGTTTTGGCCTGGGGGCATATATGGTTCTTATGGAAGAAATGCTCGTATAAACTTCAGAGAGGGCTTATTTGGTTGCAAATTGAAAGTTCTAGTTCACTTTTTAAGCGTCAAAAGATATTGGAGGGTAACTAGCTTCCCCCCCCCCCCAAAACCCATTTTTTCCAAATGCATCCAATAGATATTTTAAGATAGCTATTTTGTTAAAAATAGATCAAAGATCATATAAAAAAACAACTCCGGTGTCAACTAAACTCCTCAGGGCCCGGGGCAGGCGTTGTAAGCTATGCCCTGGGGGCATATAAGGGTCTTATGGAAGGGATGCTCGTATTAACCTCAAAAAGGGCTCATTTGATTGGAAATTGAAAGTTTTGGTTCACTTTTTAAGAGCCAAAAGAGATTGGAGGGCACCTAGCCCCCCTCTCCACGCCCTTTTTTCCTCAAATCCATCCGATAAGAACTTTGAGATAGATTTTTTTTAAATAGTTCAAAGACCATATAACGAAAACTCAGGGGTGAACACAGCCCCCCGGGCCCGAAGGCAGGTGTTATAAGTTCTGCCCTGGGGGAATATATGGTTCTTATAGAAGGGATGCTCGTAAAAAATTCAGAGATGGCTCATTCGATTGGAAATTGAAAGTTCTAGTTCAGTTTTTTAGAGTCAAAAGAGGATGGAGGGCAACTAGCCTCCCCCCCCACGCCCCTTTTTCCCTAAATGTATCAAATAAAAATTTGAGAGAGCTATTATGTCAAAAATTGCTCAGAAGTCAGATACCGAAAACTCAGGTGTCATCACAACCCCCCAGGGCCCGGGAGCAGGCGGCGTAAGTTATGCCCTGGGGCATATAGATAGATCCGGATAGATAGATCGTGTATTTCAAAAGCCCAAGAGCCATATACACACAAAAATTTATGAAAAATAAAGAAATCACAACAGAACAAATTGCGAAACACACATTAACACGATAGATAGCGAAAAATACCTTATAGTAATTTATCGAGAAAATAAGTTTAATTCCATATAATTAATAATAATTAATTGTAAAAACTTTTCCTTCCTTCTAATCCCTTCTCTATGTACGCACCAATACGAAATATTGTAGTTGGATTACTACTTCGTAAAATTTTAGGAAGCAGCAAAACAATCCCATGTAAGTAAATTTCCCTTAAATCAGAGAGCACCGGGCACTTTCGGAGAAAATGGCCCAAATCTTCGTCCTCATCCCTACAAAGAGGACATACATACCGACCATCAGGATGTACTATCCCCCTGTCGAACACCAATTGCCTGCTCTGGATTGGAAGGCAATTCGCCCTAAGCTGAATCCATCGACATAAGATCATAGCCGGTAAATTAAATTTAAAATAAATTTCCTCTCCAAAACTAGGTTTAACCTGATTATAATGATACAATGCAGCAGAATTTAAAACCAGCCCTTGCCAATACTGAATTTCTTGACCCTCAAAGATAAATCGTACCTGGCTTACTAAATTTGTCGGTAGATCACGGGAGCCAAGACCGTCATTCCATAAGTAAGGCATTCCCACTCTGTCTAGTAATGACCTAATTTGGGATGGCCACGACGTTTTCGAACCATAACTCAACATCTGATAATAAGCAGCTCTTACTAGTCTATCTTCATTACACCTAATGAGCTTCAACCAAAATCTAAGCATCACAATAGACCTACGTAGTTTTAACGAAAACAGGCCCATATTGTTCGTATGAAAGGGATGCTTGTATAAACTTCAGAGAGGGCTCATTTGATTGGACATAGAAAGTTCGAGCTCACTTTTTAATAGTCAAAAGAGATCCGAGGGCAGCTATGCCCCCCCCCACGCCTTCTTTTTCAAAATTCATCTGATGAAATTTTGAGAAAGACATTTTGTTAATAAGAAAAAATCAGGTGTCAATAGAACCCCCCAGGGCACAGGAGAAGGCGTTCTAAGTTATGCCCTAAGGGCACATATGGTTCTTATGAAAAGGATGCTCGTATAAACTTCATAGAGGGCTCATTTGATTGGAAATTGAAGGTTCTGGTTAACTTTTTAAGAGTCAAAAGAGTTAAACTAGCCCCTCCCCACACTCTTTTTTCCCCAAAACCCGTCCGCTACAAATTTTGAGATAAGCAAGTGTTCTGGAAATTGTTCAAAAAATCAGATAACAAAAACGCCCCCCAGGGCCCGGGGGATAGGCGTTTTAAGTGTTATCCTGGGGGCGTATTTGATTCTTATGAAAAAGATGCTTGTGTAAAATTCAGAGGGGGTTTTTTTAATTGAAAGTTGACGCTTCTTACTCACTTTTCTATATTCACAAGATATCCGATGGAAACTAGCCCCCCCCCCCCACACACCCTTTTTTCCCCAAAACCATCCGATAATTTTTTTATAATAGCCATTTCATTAAAAATAGTTCAAAGGTCAGATAAGAAAAATTCCTGTGTAGACGGAACCCGCCAGGGCCCGGAGGCAGGCGTTATAAGTAATGCTCTAGGAGAGCATGTATTTATTACGGATAGAAGGTTCGTATATACTTTAGGGAGGTCGTATGGTACTTTAAATTTAAAGTTCTCTTTACTTTTTTAGAGTCAACTGAGGTAGGAGGGCAACGAGCCCCCCCTCCTCCGCGTCTCAGATAAATCAGATAAAAATTATGAGATAGACATTTTGTTAAAAATAGTTCAAAGTTCTGATAACGTAAAAACTCCGGTGTCGACACAGCCCCCCCCCAGGGTCCGGGGGTAGGCGTTCTAAGTTATGCCCTGGGGGCATATATCAGAGGGCAACTGGCCCCCTCCCAAGCCCTTTTTCCCCAAATACATCTGAAAAAAATTTGAGGTAACCGTTTTGTTAAAAATTGTTCAAGTACCATATAACAGAAACTCCTTTACGTAAGGTCATTTCGTTAAAAATAGTTCAAATATCAGATAAGAAAAACTCCTTTGTCGAAACATCCCCCCAGGGCCTAGGGACAGGCGTTGTACGTTATACTCTGGGGATATATATGGGTCTTATAGAAGGGATACTGGTATAAACTTCAGAGAGGGCTCATTTGATTGAAAATAGGAAGTTCTAGTCCACTTTTAAAGAGTCAAAAGAGACCGAAGCTTAATCTAGTCCCCCACGCCCTTTTACCCAAAACCCATCCAATAAAAATTTTGAGATAGCAATTTTGTCAACAATAGCTCAAACATCAGATAATAAAAACTCCGAAGATGACAAAAACCCATTTTTTCACCTTGATATTGTTACTTTGATATCAGTTTTGATACTTGGATTTTTTTTTTTAAGTTTGATTTTGAAATAAGAAATTTTTAATCACTTGAAATTTTGTGCAATAAAAAACGAACAAAAATTAATTAAAAAAAACTTCCCGAAAAATAGGTTTTTCAAAGAAAAGTAAAGGCCATTTTAAACTTAAGCTCAGCAGATACAAATAAGTTTAAAAATTCAAACTCAAAACGACCAGAAATTACTATTAAAGAATAAATGAAACCCAAAACGAACAGAAATTAACAAACAATCATAGCAAAAACATACAACAAGTAATAATATAAATGGATAAATAGATCTAATAGAGATTTATGCTTAGATTGAGTATGAAAATCAAGCTTAAGACGAAAAAAATATTTTCTTATTGAAGTATAAATGAGACTTAAAACGAATAGAAAGTAAAAAAGAATCATTGCAAACAACCATACAATAGATGTTAATGTAAATGAATAAATAAATCTTAGAAAGAGTGAAAATTGAATTGAGTATGCAAATCAAGCTTGAAACGAAAAAAAATCAGTGCAAGCAAGAGTTTGGGTATGGTCTCCTTCTCTCACTGTCAAAGTCTACAATTTACTGCATCATTGACCCTATGCTGAAAACTAATATACATTTTGGACTATCTTAGAAAGTATAAATAGAATCAAACTAAATTATTGACGTTTAATGATATTAATATTTGACAGATCCATCAGTTCAAGCATTTATTTCACTGTAATTGTATTTTAATTTTCAATGCCTTAAGAACTGGAAAAGAAAATATCTGCAATATAATCCGTTTTCCGTTAAGCGGCAATGACGCAGTAGGCTTTTGGTTTTTACTTACATTTAGGAAAGGAGGCAGTATCCAAACACTTGTTTGTAGTGAAACTATATTTGTCTTTAACAACTTTAAAAAGAGCTAATAAGATAAACTGAATATTTAAAGTATAGCGATATTAATCCCTGAAAACTCAACAGTTCAAAATATTAATATAATTTTAATGTTTATTTTCAATATTAAGTACAAAAGAAAATATTTGTCATAAAATTGGTTTTCAGTAAAGCGCCAATGACGCAGTAGGTTTTAGACTTTTAGGTTTTAGTATTTGTATCTGCTGAGCTTAAGTTTGGCTTTTCTTTGGAAAACTTATTTTTCGGAAAGTGTTTTTTTAATTAATCCAAAAACACCCAAAGAAACTATGAAACAAAAACTAGACAGGGGTTAATCGAGTTAGCAATTACCAGAAAATTTTTCACTGAATTCGATGGTTTATTTATGCTTTTGTAATTCTTTAGGTGATTAGGAAAATAAGGTACTTATTAGAACATAGACAAGACCCAGCAGGAGTAACTGCTATAGATCCCTTCCAAAAGACGCAATAAAACACCAGAATTTCCCAAATCAGCAGCAACAGAACATTTATTTCCCACCACATCATAATGTTTGATCAAACAAAAATAACTGATAATTCGGCTGGGCTATAACAAAGTAACAGAGAAATCATATAATTAGTCTCTAGGGGGAATATTATAAAAACAGAGACGAGGGAGAAAACAGATTAAATATTGTTTATCATAGTTTAATTAAATGAAACGGGCCTAGACATTATATATTAGCAATCACGGAGAAGATAAAGAAATTTTGAACGCTCAACCCCAAACAAGTTTGAGCTTAATAAAGAAGTGGGAACGGTCTTAATAATAATAATAAAAAAGTGGGAACGGTCGAAATTAAATAAACTTTAGGAAGAGTCAACGTTCTCTGGGTTAATTAGAAAAAGAAAAAAATTATTCAATTTGTCAAACATAAGAATAAACATAATAGTATCATAACTTCAGATTTGTATCTGATTTTAATTTACTTCACCTAGGGTATGCATACGATTATCTAATAAAAAGATTGCAGTTTTGAAAATATTTGTTTTGGATCATCAAACATAGAGACCAGCACACTGACAGACAAATTAAAAATAAACTTGAATTGCAGCAAAACCAATAATAAAGAAACATTTTTGACTGCTTCACTAGCCAAATTATCTTTGAAAGTTCTTTACCAGAATTGTAAAACTAACCAGGTGGTCAACTGAAAACTGATCGAGCACTTTCACAAGTTCAGTTAACGTTGGTACATAACGTTTTAGAGTCTTCTCGCTGACAAGTAGGGTGACTGTGTCTGTCCCACAGGAGTATAAGCACAAGTAACTATCACAGGGAATAGGAATTGCCCCTGTGGGCAGGTACTTTCTGAATAATCAAGTTTACTTAAGTTACCAATACTGATGAAATAGTAATTGAGGAATACCTTGCATGAAGATCAGCCTGGCGCAAGTCCAACTCAGGTAATTCGTGCTCCCAATCGAGTATAGTATCTCTGAGTACACCTCTACAAGCCAAATTGTTTGATTTTTTACCTGTGCATCGTTTCCCGATTTCTTTCTGTCCAACTGTCGTTACACACGACTTTCTTACCCACTCCCTAAATAAAATACAGATACAAACTTAAAAAAATAAAAACAAAACGAAAACACTAAATAAAAATACAGCACCTTTACTAGGTAATCACTTTATTATCACATTTCCTGTATCACAAACAGATTTATTATCCCCATCTACTTTATTATCCCCATCTACTTTTCTCTAAATGATTAAAGAGAAATAACCTTCACAGCAAAATTCTATTCAATTATCTCTTTTGATTTACTCCCGCAAAAGACCACATTTAAAGTCTTCTCTTGCAGTTGGTAGCACTCGGAGCGTTTTTCACGAAAATGTTAAAAAAGCCTTTAAAAAGCTTTAGCTTTTTTGGGCATTTACACTTTCCACACACAGCTAGCCGTTTCTTAATCCCATTTCTATATTAGTCGTAATTGTTTAATTAATATTTTGTCTTATAATTTCATATTACACTTAGCATCTTTACAAACTTACACAAGTCCTCTTTAATAGCCAGTTTTTCTAGATTACCCTTCATGTTTTAAGTACTAGCATGTAGGCTAGGACCACTTTTATTAGTACCTTTGTCAGGCCCCCCGCCCCCGATGTCAAAATAAGCAATTTTCTGTTATACAACAGCTATAACTGTAGGACCCTCCCTGCAGTAGAATCCTGGCTATACTGACTGCGATTGCTCACAGCCAAATACAGTGTAGCTGCAACAGTATAGTGAAGACCCATATGACGCACCTCTATTGTCTTAACAGAGACGGGGCTTTCTATTGTATCGAAAAACGGTACTACTACGACTGCCATAGGCGACCTGAGGGCAACTGAAAGACACTTTTACTTTATTTCTATCTTTGGTCACATATAGCCTAAGACCCACAAAGGTGTTGTAGTCCTTAATCTGTGATTCAAGATAGACCAGAAGCAATGTGGAATAGACAAAGTAAAGACAAACAGTCATTGCTAACACTAATCTATCCTAAGCAGTTTGGCATAATTTTTTTGGCACAGTTCCTGAAATATTACAAATAGAAAATTAAGCACTAGAAATTAGAATGAAATCCACAAAGAAAAAATCAGTATAAATGAATAATCCGCATCAACAAGCGAATAAAAAGAATCGGCACAAAGGCTAAGCCCCCAAATCTTATGGTTTTTCAGGTATTTTCATACAAATAACTGACCAATTTTAACAAATTAGGCCTTCTCTCTGATATTTATTCATGCACGAGCCTGGCTTAAGGTCGTAAGTTACAAAATCCAGCATTTCATAGATATTCATTTCTTAACTTACATAACACTCTTAAATTCAACTCTCAAATCTATAATAGTCTTCAAAATGTTTTTTAAACTTTCTTTGAACTCACATGAGGTTTCATAAATAAAGCTGTTGACCTTTAAAAAAGGAACCCTGATTGTTTATGGCCGAGCGTTCACCAACTGAACGGTTCACAAAAACACTACTTACATATTTCGAAATATTAGTAACAAAAAAAAAATTATTGACAGCTATCCTAGCATATTCACCAGGGTACAAAACAAAATTAGTTGATGCTACAAAATGTCAAAATGATTTTGGCTATTAAATATTTAATAGGTTTTTGAGGAGCTAGTTAAACCGATTTTACACTAAAATGTACTTAAGTAAATTCTCCATACTCAGTCACGGATGCAAATTCAAATCAACTTGAATAATTTCTTGACCAAACGAGTGGTGTCATAAGTTCAAAACAAGCAACTAACCCATTCTGAATTTTCTGTTACTTGTTTAATACGCATGATCCATTTGGCTTCTAAACAGGCTTATTTTCAATGAAGTACTAACCTGATAAACCAAACTTTCACTTTTAATTGCCGTTTACTAAATAATCCGACAAACAAAGTTGAAATAAAAATTTCAGTAGTATCCTTTTCTTTTCCCACTCTAGTTTGCAAACAAGTTGAAAATATGTAAAACTACATTTTAATTACCTGTTGCACCTACTACACCTGTCAACGAACATATTACCATGAACTTCAGATAGGAATTTACGCTCAAGACCTGAACGAAGGTGAAGACCATCAATATTCTGGCTAATCACATGATGAACTCTTCCAGCCCTTGCCAAGGCTACCAGCGCCATGTGAGTTTTTGTTGGTTTAGCCTTAAATACATTTCTCAAGTTAGATCTGGGAACGACTGGGCAAAGAGCATACATATTTTTCAAAAGTATTTCAAAAAGTCTTTCGAAAAATACAGGCGAGTTAGATGAAATATAATACACCCATAGGCTCAAGCCCAAAATTCGTATGAGAGAATATAATTCCAAGGCTAATCATACGAAAAAGACAGAGAGAGAGAGAGAGAGAGAGAGAGAGAGAAAGAGAGAGAGAGAGAGAGAGAGAAAGATAGAGAGAGAGAGAGAGAGAGAGACAGAGAGAGAGAGAGAGAGAGAGAGAGAGAGAGAGAGATAAATTCAACTCATTGGATGTACAGTGACATCAATTTCCACTTCGACCGATATTTGCTATGACAATACATAAATCCCAAGGGCTAACTTCCAAATTTGTTGGCGTCGATCTCCGTACACCTGTTTTTATCGCGGTATACTGTACGGGGCATTTTCTCGTGTTAAACGATAACGTAGCTTAAAAGTTCCGCTACCACCTGAAAATAACCGACGAACATATATTAATGTGTGGAAGGAAGCATCAAACATTCCCAATGAAACCTCTTTTGTTAATATTATGTGCCTTTTTTAATTAATTAAACGAGAAATAATTGTGTATATGTGTTTATTTTCCCCGAAATCGGCAACACAGTTTTTTTTCTGAAAACTGCCACACTGACATTTCTGGCCTCAAAAAATTCACACGTTCAGTTTGAAAACTGACTTTGTCTCACCCTCAACTGTATCAAAGCCAAATAACAAGTAAAAACATAAACAAAATATCCTGACCTCTCATTGCTGTGGACGACCATGTTAAAACAGCCGATTGTTAATTTTCCAAAACTATACTCAAATCTTAAAAATAAAGTGGCTTTCGTTTTTGATAAATCGGGAGTTTTTGATAAATTTGAATATGTTTTGCAATAAAAAAAAAAAAACATTTCAGCAGTACATTTTTTCATTGATGTTCTTCAGAAAAGGCTTCTTCCATTCCTGAATGAAATTATTTGTCCATTAGAATGTTCTTCTTAAAGATCCGCCGTGGAAAAAGTGGGGTAGCATAGCAGCAATGCTACTTGGCAGTTTCCTTGGCCTACTGAAATTATAGGCAGATTTGGCAGTTTTTGGAATTCTGCTACTGGAAGTTTTGGAACTTTTTCCAGAGCTTACCTGTTAAAGGCCTTTCATGATTTTAATAATGCTAAGAAAATCTTTGGACACATTTTACTTCCCTTCTGAAGTAAGAATTCCAATTTTGAGGAAGATCAGCCTGATTTTTAGGGAAGGCCTGGGTGCCAGCACACTCACCACGCTCTTACTTTCTTTCCTAAAGATGTTTTGGTTAAGAGTATACTCTTTGTATCTATAATCCCGATCCTTCTAAGGCTTTTGATTGTATAGTAAACACCTGGGCTCATTTTTCTTTTTATAGTCGCAGTATTGATCCTTTTGTTTTTTTTTCTTCCAAAATTGTGTTCTGATAATTCCCATCTCCAAATTGAAATCTTCTTCATATGTTTTTGTTCGTCAGTGCATACAGTAAGGTATGCACTGACGCACACCCTACTGTAGAATACTTCTTCTATGTATTTAAATCCTTTGATTAAGGTCTCCCACCTTGCTATGGCGACATTCTTTTTTTTTATTAGTTGGTCTAACCTTCATCTCTTGAGGATTGCTTATAAAGTTTCTTTTTCTTGTACTAAAATAGGTATTTCGTTTGATGTTGATAAATACGAGTATCTTTCGCTTTATATTCCTTTCTCTACTAGTCTGGATTCGGTGGTTGGAAATTGGCCTCATAAAAATCTTACAACTATTTGGAAGCATGCTGTCCATGATGCTGGGGTGATCCACATTACTTATCTACCATTAATACCAATCAAGGAAAATACAATTATGTTGCCCTTGGTATGCTTTTTTCTACCTTTTACGATCATTGTTCTTTATCTTTCGAGATTTACCCTATTTTTCAGAGAAAAGATTTTGGTGATATCCGATTTTCTTATTGTCGTTTTTATAAATTCCTTCTGCATCTTTCTCTTTGGTATTAAAACACAAAATAGCAAACAACTGCCTAATACCAATTAAGAAGCTGACTGGCCTGTACAATAAGCTGTCGGAGGTAATCTATTTCACTTATTTACTCACCACAGTTTTATCTGCGTTTCACTGACATTCTTCATTGCTTAATGTCCTTTCATATTTCACCACGTTTTACACAACTTACTGATTCTGTCGCTAATCAAAATTCGATATACTTATTTTGACCCCTTCCTCTAATCCGATTTTGCTCAAAATTTTTATACAGCTTTGCTTTACCTAAAATTTTAATACTCTGATATATTTGAATCCCAAAAATATTTAATTATTTTTATGAAAATTTTGACAAATGCTTCCGATTCTTGCAACCATGATACAGTGTTACATTGGGCTTCTCATGGCAGGGAAAGTTGCTGTTTGTAGGCTATTTATTTCAAATGAAGCCAACACAAATACATTAAATTTTTCCTGTCGATTCAATTATGAAAAGTATTATCTTTCAGTGCTTACCTAGCTAGTAAAAGAACGGAATTTGGACGTGACACTAAGTAGGAAGTGATATTCGAGACTATGTAACCTTGCCTTTAGAAACTCTAATGCGCTGAAATCAATTACAGCAATTTGGTAAGAAAAGATGCAAGCCATGTCCAAGTATGTTATAATGTTGAAGGTTTTAATATTCCTGAACATTTGAAAGATTATTTAATATATGAAGAAGAACTTCAAATTTTATTTGGTTTAAAAAAAACACATATGCAGAAAAAGCAAAAAGGTAGTATCTCATCTCTACCTAAAAAGAAAAAAAGAAAAATATCACAAAACTAAAAAATGAGAGAAAGGTATAAAGAACGAACTATAGACCATACTAACTGAAATTTCAAAATATTTAGTAAAGAACGAACTCAAGAAATAATTGCGAAAAATTATGTAAACTATATGATATTGTGTTGTTATGTAAACTGCATACATATTTATGTTGTCTTAGTAACAATTTTGTGGTGGTCTTTAAAACTAAAAAAAATTCCTGAAAATTTTGAAATAAATTTTAATTGAGTTTAGCTTTTAAGTTACTTGCTACAGTCAGTTACTTACCCTTTTTATTATGCTTTTATACCATTAATTATCTTTTTGGATGTAAGTAAGTAATAAATAAAGATGGCTATTATTATTACTATTCTTATTGTCCATTATTATTGTTACTACTAGCCACTAGTTGGACTAATAAATAAATAAACTAAAATGGTCGAACTGAAAAGTGCCAGGAAAGAAACCCTCAAGGGAACAATTCAGCCCCCCCTCTAGATGACAATAAAAAAACAGCCAAAAATAAGCCCAAAATGTTGTCATATTCACAAAACATGACCTTTTTTCTGTAAAATATCATACATTCTTTGATCCTTATCCTATATGATTAACTTTTAACCCCTCCCCCCCTCCCCCAAAAAAAAACAAATTTGCAGGCACCAGTGCTTGATCCTATTATATATTTAAAATGAGCCATTGAACAACTCTCTACGATGTTCCAGTGCCAAGCTATCTGTGGAAAATAAAAAAAAAAACGAAAAAAAAAAATATGCCGTTTAGGCAGAATGCTGTAGTAGCTACCACTTTTCTTGATTTTCAAGCCAATATATTTCCATTACTGTTCAAGCCAAGGGACAGAAAGTTTCCTATACAGGGGTTTTGGACAAGGCGGTTCTAATGGCGTACTTTTTGTTTTGATCTGACTCTTTTTTTTAGGAGCTATGGGTTTTATATTTCTTAACATTGGACATGATCGTCTCTTACTAGGTTGCTAGCTACCGCTGCAACCCGGATGTTAACATCTTTTATGCAGGGACATAGCTATTAATTCTTCCTAGATGTGGGAGAGGGGGAGGATGAGGTAAGTTTACCATCTTCTATCAGAGCTTTATACTCCTTGCTCTCCCCCTGACCACCCTATACTTTTATATGATTATTTTATTTCCACCTAAAGAACAGATCCATAATTTGCGATTAAAATACAATTCTCACAACGAGCTGTAAGAATGGCTGTAAAAATAAATTTTCATCTTCCAGTTTTTGTGTTCAATATTATATATGCTTAGCTCGTGCGCAAAGTTTAATGACATGTGCAATAGCATTCATGACTGAATAAGTCTTGCACTTAAGATAAGTAGCATCATCAGTCCTTTGAGTTTTTTTTAAAGGCAATCTACTAGTTTTAATTCCCTATTCAGAACAAGCACTTCTACAGATTCAATATCATCTACTTATTCCCTTTCTTTTAAATGCCATTTTAGTGCTTTTCCCATCATACTTTGAAATTATTCAAACTCGGCACATGAGATTTTTGAAAACAATCTTGGAACAAAGGGTATTGCTGTATGCAATGTAAACCTTGAAAATTATTGCTGAAAAAACAAGCACCACGTGGAGGCAAAAGACATAAGCTCTCGATTGGAGTAGAAAAGCTTGAAGGGAACTGCAGAAAATATAGAAAAACTTTTCCTTGCATCTATATTTCTGTCTGCTTCTCTTCACGCTCAATGAACAACTAAACTATTTGAGATCAAAAACTTTGCTGCCGGCTATATAAGTCTTGGAAATCACCATAGCAAAAAAAAATAATATAGTATCACATAATGGCTGAAGGCCAGACCCTTAAATTAAAGCAAGCAAAAAAAAAAAAAAAAAAAAAAAATTACTTTTCTAAACAAACATTTGAAAAAACTGGCTGGTTAAATATAATCCTACCATAGCCTGTATTTTGTCATCTTGTTTAAAGACTTACTTCGTTAAAAGATATGTTAATATCAGGCTTCTCTCCTTTTTCTTCTAGTGTCCAAACTCCTTTTGGGCCTCTAAAAGAAGGAAAACAAATCAAAGGGCTTAAGTCAAAATTAAGAATATAAATAAAAAAAAAAAAGAGAGAGAGAGAGAGAGAGAGAGAGAGAGAGAGAGAAGAAAATTATGAGTCTTAGAATATTAAATTAAACATCCAATACACAAAGACAGGTTCTTAATTTATAAGCAAAAAAAATCACTGGCCTCAACACCAAACTAATCGTAATACAGCCTCTACATTAAGTCTAGCTAATTATTTTTGCCAGTAAAACAACTCTGCTTATAGGACTATTAAACAGTTGTTATTGCAAACTATTACTATAGGACTTATAGTAAAACAACTATTCTCATAGGATAATTAACCAACTACACAAACAGACCCTTGTTATTGTATGAAAACAGATCTGCATCGTTGTACCTCTTTGGCTTGTAACGTTTCTTCACAATCCTGCAACCAGAATGCCCTAAAGATTTGTTGATGATGTTGAGGCTATATATCCTATGCATACTACTACATTTCTCTTCCCCCCTCCCCCCCAAAAAAAAAAGAAAAAAAAGCATTCAAAAAAGAAAAAAAGAAAAAAGAAGGGTTAAAATAAAAGAATTTTTCCAGGAGTCACCAAGGCCAGAGGAAAACCCTATTTATTTTGCTTTTACTTCATTTGCAAGGAAAATCCAAAAGGGAGCATTCTTTTGGAGTAAGAAGAAACCTTAGCCAATAAAAAATGTCCACAACAAAAAAAACGAAAAAAAAGGGTCAAAATGCTTGTGTAAGGGTACCTCCATAGGAGGCACGGACCAAGGGGGGACCTTGTCCCTGGGGTCCATAATAGGATCTGGGGCACCCTCGCCCGGGGTCATAAATACAGGCGGGGGAGGAAGAAGGCCCCTCAAATGTACACTCAAAAGGGCCCACTGGTTTGTCCACAAGTCCCATGAGTTACAAACCTTCTCCCAGTAATGGGTTAAAATGCATGGTGATGCAAAACACCATCGTGGGAGGATCCTTTATAGGAGGACAACTGCGGCAGGTTGTAAGATCCAGATCTATGGAAAACGGCCTCTGCAAAGGGCTGCCTCGACCCTTTCGGTGTACCTGCAAGACAGGGGACCTTGCGGTCAACTCTATTCCCACGTGAGGAGTGGCGCCCCTGGAGGAAATTATAGCCTAGTAAACGACACAGCATTCGCACGGGATTCTGATTAATGGCATTTTTGCCAGTAAAACAACTCTGCTTATAGGACTATTAAACAGTTGTTATTGTAAACTATTACTATAGGACTTATAGTAAAACAACTATTCTCATAGGATAATTAACCAACTACACAAACAGACCCTTGTTATTGTATGAAAACAGATCTGCATCGTTGTACCTCTTTGGCTTGTAACGTTTCTTCACAATCCTGCAACCAGAATGCCCTAAAGATTTGTTGATGATGTTGAGGCTATATATCCTATGCATAATACTAAATTTCTCTTCCCCCCCCCCCCCCAAAAAAAAGAAAAAAAAGCATTCAAAAAAAAAAAAGAAAAAAAGAAGGGTTAAAATAAAAGAATTTTTCCAGGAGTCACCAAGGCCAGAGGAAAACCCTATTTATTTTGCTTTTACTTCATTTGCAAGGAAAATCCAAAAGGGAGCATTCTTTTGGAGTAAGAAGAAACCTTAGCCAATAAAAAATGTCCACAACAAAAAAAACGAAAAAAAAGGGTCAAAATGCTTGTGTAAGGGTACCTCCATAGGAGGCACGGACCAAGGGGGGACCTTGTCCCTGGGATCCATAATAGAAACTGGGGCACCCTCGCCCGGGGTCATAAATACAGGCGGGGGAGGAAGAAGGCCCCTCAAATGTACACTCAAAAGGGCCCACTGGTTTGTCCACAAGTCCCATGAGTTACAACCCTTCTCCCAGTAATGGGTTAAATTGCATGGTGATGCAAAACACCATCGTGGGAGGATCCTTTATAGGAGGACAACTGCGGCAGGTTGTAAGATCCAGATCTATGGAAAACTGCCTCTGCAAAGGGCTGCCTCGACCCTTTCGGTGTACCTGCAAGACTGGGGACCGTCCGGTCAACTCTAGTCTCATTTGAGGAGTGGTACCGCTCAAGGAAATTGCGGACAAGCGGATAAAACAGCATTTGCATGGACTTCCGCCTTATAGGTAATTCTTCAGGACTTGTTATGTTTTGACAAACGTGTTCAGACTGATGGATCACTTACTAGCCAATTTATCTATTATGGGCTGCCTGCCCGTAGTAGCATAATATTTGTAGGCATGAATATATAATGAGTCGGAGGTAAAAGGCTTCAGATTGTCTGTGCAGGATTTCAACTCTTGTTGATAGAAGAGCATCGACAAGTGCTGAAAACCATGTTGTGACCAAGATGGGCCCAGGATTGCATAAAGCCTCCATTTATGGAGGTCCCAGGGACTTCTTGCTGTCCGGTTATAGATAGATATTTATTTCGAGAAATTATTATCACAAGCCCTGAAGGGCCGAATTCGAATTCCGAAGTCCATAAAAAAACAAATAAACAAGAAAATCATAACAAAAGCACAACAACTAAAAAATTTGGCAACCAATGCAAAAAAATAAAAATAAATAAATAAATATCGGAATACTATATGATTCCTTTGTCACTTATATTAAAAACTGCAAAATGGAAACTAGTTAAAAAGATAAAAACTGATAAAACAGAAAAAATAAATAATATATACATTAACAAATGTTTAAAAAACAACATAAAAAGGGGATAGGGGGAAAAAAGAGTAAAAAGAAAAACGAGCTGTTTCTTTTTTATCATGTAAGAGATAAGATAAAATTTATGTACAAATTAACAACTATTTATTATATCAATAAAAAAAGGGATAAAAATTTCTTATGCCATGAAGTAGTACAGATAATGGGAAATTAGGTGGGAATAGGCTGTGAGACAGTTTGTGGAGGACGATTTCTACTAGGTGCAAGATAATCAGGTATAAAGTTCGCATTACGGGGGTTCAAAAGTGCAAACTTACCAAAACGGAGGCACAAATTAATTCTTCGTCTCTCGAGGGTCTCTAGTTTTGAAACATTTAACAAATGCAAATATGGTATCTCGCCCTCTTTAAAAATAATTCTTAGAGCTCTCTTTTGGACATTTTAAATCATTTGCGTTGCTTCATTTGAGAGGCCAAGGTGCCACACAGCACAAGCATACTCTAATATGGGGCACACAAAAGAAATAGGTACTTGTAGTAATGTGATTGCAGGCATCTATATTTACTTAAATGTTTAAGGAGGGAAAGCAAGGAGTTTGCTTGTCGTAGGATATTATTTATATGGGCATCCCATTTCAAAGTGGAAGACATTGTAACACCAAGGAGTTTAAGAGATGTGACAGAGGTTTCAGGAGGTATAGGATCAAGACAAAGGGGAGGGGATTTAAGGAAACTTAGTGAGACTATTGCGGATTTAGAAGGGTTAACTGTCATGTCAAGGGAAGAGGCCTCACAGGCAATATCTTGGAGTATGCCCATTGGGTTGCTAAACATGTTTTTATGACATATCTCTAAAACTGTCAAGTCATCGAAAAATTTCCACCTATTGTCATAAAGGGTTGAAAGGCTGTTAATCATTTTTTTTCGCGGCGCGAAAAAAATAGCCGTGACTACCTCAGATGGTTTTGTGGTGTAGTGAGTTGTTACTAGTAGCAGTATTTTTGTGTTTTTTGCAAGCCATTCGTACTATACCTTAAACGCATTCAGATATTTCCTTGATAAAAAAAATTTTGTCCGACATATCCGACAAATGATGTTGATAAAGCATTTATTCAGTCTGATACTTAGATTTTGTCAATTTTATCCGATGTATCTGACAGAGGATGTTGATAAAAAAATTATTTACTCTACTAATTAGATTTTGTCAATTTTATTCGATGTATCAAACAAAAGATTTTGATAAAAAATTATTCATTCTGATACTTAGATTTCCTCAATTTTATCCGACAAGTTAATTCTATCCGACATGTCGGAGAAATGATGTTGATAATGCATTTGTTCAACCTGATACTTAGATTTTGCCAATTTTATCTGATATATCTGACATAGGAAGTTGATAAAAAAAAATATTCAATCCAATAATTGTATTCTTTCAATTATATTTGTTGTATCTGAGATTAGATGTTGATAAAAAAAAATTATTCGCTCTAAGACTTAGCTTTTGTCAATTTTATCCCATATATTCAAGAAAGGGATGTTGATATAGAATTTAACCCAGTTGATGCATATATTTTGTCAATTTTATCTGACATATCCGATAAAGGATGTTGATAAAATATTTATTCAATCTGGTACTTACATTTTGTCAATTATATTCGTTGTATCTGACAAAAGATGTTGATAAAAAAAAATTATTCACTCTGATACTTTAATTTTGTAAATTATTTCCCATGTAGCCGAGAAAGAGATGCTGATATAGAATAAAAACATTCTGATACTTAGTCTTTATCCAAGATATTCGACAAAGGATTCTGATAAAGCATTTAATCACGCGGATACTTAGGTTTTCTCAATTATATTTGATGTATTTGACAAAGGATGTTGATAAAAAAAAATTTATTCACTCTGCCACTTAGCTTTTGTCAATTTTGTCCAGATTAACCGACAAAGGATGCAGATGTAGAATTTAATCAATGTGATACTAAGATTTTGTCAATAATATTCGTTTTATCTGACAAAATCTGTGGATAGAAAAAATATTCTCTCTTAAACGTAGATTTTGTTAATTTAATCCTATATAACCGAGAAAAGAATTTTCATATAAAATTTAATCACTTTGATATTTAGATTTTGTCAATTTTATCTGATATACCCGACAAATGATGTTGATAATGCGTTTATTCACTCTGATACTTAGATTTTGTCAATTATATTTGATGTATCTGACAAAAGGTGTTGATACTTAGATTTTAATCACTCTGATACTTAGATTTTGTCAATTTTATCCAACATATCCGACAAAGGATGCTGATAAAGTATTTATTTTCTCTGATATTTACATTTTGTCAATTTTATTTGATGTATCTGACAAAGGATGTTGATGGAAGCGAATTCAATCGATAATGAATGTTAATTAAGAATTTGTTGAATTTTTTTTTCATAATTTTCTGAATTAAATTTCTGTATTGTGTATCCAAGAGGTGAATTCAAGAAAGAGTTTGTTACTTACTTACTTAAAATGTTTTCATAATGACATATCCAACAACGGATGTTGATAAAGAATTTATTCATTCTGATACCTAGATTTCGTCAATGTTATCCCATGTGTCTGACAATAGATGTATACAAATTCCATTTCTTACATCTCCGATGTTTTAATAGACGTTCAGAACGTTTGATATGCTAGCTTAATCTAAAAATAATGAACACAAAACAATGTAATGCATAATATATTTTTAATGAAATAATGCCATGTAGAATATTAATACAAAAATATATTATGATAAATTATTAATATCAATGATCAACTTTGGACATTTTGAATCTGTTCCATAAAAGATTTCACCATGTTCTCTCTTGATATTGTAGCTATTATCTTCTCTTAGTTTGTAATCATTAGGTTAATCATTATACCATTTTGGGTCATACACAACTTTTACTGGTGTGTCATCAACAGGCTCAATATACTTTTTGTCTCTGGTTTCATTTGGTTTATTGAGTTTTTGATTAGGGGAATTAAAGTTTTCTGATCCTTTGTTTTTAACCGATTCATCTCTATGTTCCATAGTGGTATTATCTGCCATTACCCTTTCTATTGTTATGATCATTCCACTTTCTATTATCACATTATTTTTACACAGGTAACAGTTTCGACACGTAGACAAGATATGGTTTATGATATTAGTAAAAGAGTAGGCCTTTCTTTTTTTGACCTTCTGCTGAATGCTAATACCTGAAAGCTGACGATAGGATGTATCAGTAGGTAATGTGTTACCTGCAACAGTACCAAGTTGTCCTCTATCATCAACGATTATTTTTATGTTGGCATTCTCTTTAAGAGCAATCATCTCCGGAGATCTCAATCTCGCATATCCACCAACATAAGAGTTGAATTTTTTTGGTACTCGAAAGAAATTTAATTTCTTACTGTCATGACAATGAACGCATACATTTCCAATAGTGCTACCACTTGTACTTGTTTCATAGTTTAAATACTTCTTCTTGTCGGCATTCAATGCTACAATAACATTGTCGTGTGTACACACTTTATTAAAATGCTCCATCTCCACTTTTTCAAAGATATGACTTCTGTGTTTATCGTTCCACTGCGTAAGCAATACTAATTTAATTCATACGATGGACTAGATATTATTGAAATCCCGCAATAGGGTACCAGTGGGAAATCCACGTTACGCCTCTGAGCAAACATAGAGCCAAAGTGTGAGAGGCATAATAATAGTTCGTACAATTTTTATATACGTAAAAAAAAGTTGACTATTATCATTCAAAAAAAAAAATTTGTCCAATAAAAAAAAGTGCTACTACAAGCATTGTTTTTCTAAAAGTAAAGGTCATGACTAACATATCCATACCATTCTCATTTTGAGTTTGGAAAATATTAAATGTGATTTTTCAATGTTGTATGTTTCATCTCATTTGAAGACATGTAAAAAAAAAGTTGAAAAAATACAACATGTTAAAAAAAATAATAAAAAAAAGTTAAAAAAAACTTCAAAAAAAAATTCCAAAAAAAAATGGGGGGGGGGGGGGGTATACCCCGAATTTGAATTTACTGGAGGGGTGACTATGTAAAATGATTTGATTTGGAAATAAAACTAAGAAAATTTACTAAACTGAACTCACATTATAAATCGCTGTAGCCAAAGCTTCAAAGTCAATAATATCAAATGCATTATCCATGGTGTCTTAGAAATTTATGAAAGTTTAATCATAAGGCATGTCCGCTGTATAAAAAGTCTCAAAGGCGAATGAAAATCACTCCTTTTATTCGAATCCAATTACTAATCAAGTTATCGTATATGGAGTAACCTCCGCTCTCTCTGATTGGCCCTAAAAAATAGGTGTGAGAGGATACTCACTCTCTTTGAAAAGGTGTAGAGCTTCAAGCAAATAACTTGGGAATTCCTATATGTCCCAGCAAAGTATAAGGCCATGTGAGGGGGTACTCACTCTCTTTGAAAAGGTGTAGAGCTTCAAGCAAATAGCATGGGAATTCCTATACGTCCCAGCAAAGTATAAGGCCATGTGAGGGGGGTACTCACTCTCTTTGAAAAGGTGTAGAGACCTCGTAGAATAGCATAGGAAGGAACATAAACCCTTAGAATCCATACGGCATTGTGAGAGGCTATTGACTCTCTTTGAAAAGGTTTAGAGGTCCCTAGAATAGCATAGGAAGGAACATAGTGCCATAGAATAGCATGGGAGGGAACATAGTGCCATAGAATAGCATGGGAGGGAACATAGTGCCATAGAATAGCATGGGAAGGAACATAGTCCCATAGAATAGCATAGGAAGGAACATAATGCCATAGAATCCATAAGGCCATGCTCTGGAAAGGTACCAAGGAACATAATGCCATAGAATAGCATAGGAAGGAACATAGTGCCCTAGAATAGCATGGGAAGGAACATAGTGCTATAGAATAGCATGGGAAGGAACATAGCGTCGTGGAATAGCATGGGAAGGAACATAGCGTCGTGGAATCCATACGACATTGTGAGGGGATACTCACTCTCTCTGAAAAGGTGTAGAGCATCCATATAAATGTTTTCCTAGGGCATCCATAGAAATGGAAGATACTACTCTACTCCTAGCCTAGGTGAATTTGGTGTAGGAAAAGAAAACAGTAATGGATACAGACTTTTGCAATTTTGTAGGTATAACAATCTAGTTATAACCAATACGGTGTTTGGTCATAAAATGGCTCATAAGTTAACATGGTATTCATGTGATGGTAAGACAGCAAACCTTATTGATTATGTTATAGTAAACCGAAGACTGGCAGGATCAATACAAGATACTAGGGTATATAGGAGGGCCGTTATTGATGTTAAAAGTAAAGATAACCATCTAGTAGTGTCAAGGGTTAATTTAAAGCTGAAATATCGGAAGGGTAACTACCTCCCGGGAAGTTATGATGTTGGTAGACTCCAGGATGAGACTTAGAGAGAAACTTTCCAGGAACAGTTGAATACTAAACTTGAGAGTTTGTTTAATAGAAAGGAGAAAGGGCTTGTACAAGAATTATCTGAGTGATAGATCATATGAAAACAAAAGGAATGTAAAAAAAGTGGAGAAAACATTAAAATATGAACTAAGGAGGTGTGAAGTGGAGGCCATGGATAAAATTGCCGAGGATCTGGAATATGCAGCTATACAGCATATTAGTAATATATTGTACTGGTATTTTAACAAATTGAGAGGGATTAGTCAATCCGGACTTGGCCCAGTTAAAGATAGGAATGGGGCCGCAATTAGCGATAAGGAAAAAACTAAAGAGAGATGGGCCGAATATTTTGAGAATTTGCTTAACTGAGAGAGTTGCAGGGAAAGATATATAGGAAAACGAAAAAGTTTGTGATACCGTGGATATGAATGAAGTTTTGTTTTGTGAGGAGGAATTAGCGATAGTACTAAAAGGGTTAAAAAATATTAAGGCTCCAGGTCCTGATAGTGTGGTAAATGAGCTTCTTAAATATGGTGGCTCTGAGGATAGAAATAAGTTACTAAAGATTATGAATATGATTTTTGAAAAAGGGGAAGTACCTAACGATTTTAGGAAAACCTTAATTAAGCCACTTTATAAGAAAGGTGACAAAAGTGAGTGTGGTAATTATCGAGGCATTAGTCTGGTCTCTGTAGGTAGTAAATTACTTAGTAATATGATACTTTTTAGACTGAGAGATGCCGTAGACAAGATTTAAGAGAAGAACAGTGCGGTTTTAGAAAAGGAAGAGGATGTGTCGACCAAATTTTCACTCTCAGGCTGATAATTGAGAAGTGCCTGAGTTTTCAAACAACTTTGGTCCTCAGTTTTATAGATTATGAGCAAGCGTTTGATTCTGTTGATAGAATAGCTTTAGTAGATGTTTTATCCTTGTATGGTATACCAGACAAATACATTAAAGTGATTAGTGCAATGTACGAGAATAACACTGCTGCGGTTAAGGTAGGAAATGAGGTTAGCAGCTAGTTTTGTATTAAATCAGGAGTTAAGCAGGGTTGTGTTCTATCCCCTTTTATATGAATTATTTTGATGGATTTTGTTTTAAGGAGCACAGGAAAGGCAATGGGAGACCACGGAATCAAATGGGGAGGAAAAAGTCTCCTGAACTTAGATTATGCTGATGATTTAAGCAATCCTAGATGAAAGTGTGAGCAAAATAAATGAATTTTAAGAGGTTATGTGAGTTCAGGGTACTAGAAATGGTTTGAAAGTTAATGTGAAGAAGACCTAGCAGCTAGGGTTAGGAATAAATGAAAATTAGTAGGTGACGTTGGGTGACGAACAGATTGATCGGGTGGACAACTTTCTTTAACTACGTAATACCATTGTTTAAGATTGTGAGCAGTGAAGATGTCAAAAGCAAAATTGCCAGGGCTCATGGTGTTTTTTCACAGTTAAAAAAAGTTTGGAAGAATAGGTAGATAAGTCTGCAAACTAAGATTAGAATATAAGAAGCTACAGTGATGACAGTTGTCAAATATGGCTCTGAAGCATGGACGCTCCAAAAAGTGGATAAAGATTTGCTAGATGTTTTCCAGAGAAATTGCTTAAGGATTGTTCTGGGTAGCCGGCTGACTGACCGTATTCCAAACAATAGGCTATACAAAAAATGTGGTTCAATACCACTCTCTAGGGCTATAATGAAAGAAAGATTGAGGTGGCTAGGGCACGTTGCGTGGATGGAGAATGACAGATTGCCAAAGATTGCTCTTTTCGGCCCTCCGTCTAGGGCTAAACAGAAAGCAGGTCGTCCCCGTCTGGGGTGGGAGGACGTCATAAAGAAAGATTTAAAGGAAATGGGAACTTCGTGGGCGGGTGTAAAAAGGGAGGCTTTGAATAGATTGGGGTGGAGGAGCATGCGTAGCTGTGTTGGCACCAGGCGGCTTGGTGCTGCGGCGAGTTAGTAGTAGTAGTAATGCTACAGTGTTGTCTCTGATTTTTGATCTTCCAAAGTTATAGGGGTGTTTTGTTTTTCTAGCTAGATATTCTTACCTAAAGTCAGGTATTCCAGCTGAAGTACTGATCCCAGCTCCTGTATGCACAACAATATGAGTTGCCTCTTCAATCCATTTTGCAAGTTTTGTACACTTTGCCCATATTTGATCATCAGAATCAAATTTCTAAAAACATTGCAATATAAAAACAACTGTTAGCAAACCAAGTTATAATATAACTTTAAATATTTATTGATTTGTACTTGGGTGACTACAATGTTTTACAACAGTACTAGATAAAAGATTCATAGGTGTAAAGAAAGAAGAGAGAGAAAGAGAGAGAGAGAGAGAGAGAGAGAGAGAGAGAGAGAGAGAAAGAGAAAGAGATAAAAATGGGAAGAAAACAAGGAAATAAAGAGTTGAGTTGTGTCAGAGCCTCTGAAAAGAAGGAAAATTAATCAAAGGGCGTAAGGCCAAATTAAGTATAGAGAGAATAAGAGAGGTATAAATGGAAAGGAATAGAGAAAGAAAAAGGAAAAAGAAGAGTTGTCAATAGAAAATTGCCCTGTGATGTGCCACAATCTATTTCTTTACTTAAAAAGGTATCCAGATATTTTCATTTCCATTCAAAATAACCTTCTCTCAATTCTCTACAACCACTAGCTTAAAAAAAAAAAAATTGCCCAAAGGAAAAGTACCACACATCAGTGCTACTCATGCAAAAATGCGATTTTTATGGTTGTTCAAGACAGGGGGCTGTAAACCTCAAGTGAAGAGTTTTTGACAATGATGATTTCAGTTAATATACGATTTTTGCAATTTGATATCACTTTTGGGAATTCAGGCTCTTGTTTAAAATTCTGAAAACTATATTTTTGTAGTTACAATTTACTATTCAGTTGAATCTGAATGAAAATTGTCATTTTCGAAAAATGTTACATTGGAGATATCTGTTGCTAGATAGTTTCTTATCAAATTTATGTCTCTCTTTCTTTTTTAAATTGCCAACTGTTGGCCATGATTTTGATCTTTATTAGATTACAGGTGCTGCTGTAATCTTGGTATTCATAGCCACCATTATGGCTCTCACTATAATCTGATGGTTGTAGAGCAGCATTGGTGAATTTTAATGATGTCTTAATCAATGGTTGTAGTCTTTTTGAAGTCCCAAATTTTCATCATTCCTGAATATGATACAGCTAGACCCCGGCGCCGCGCCGGCGGATCGATCGAACGCCGCCGAAAGGTCGCAACGCCGCCAGCAAAGGCGGCGGCGTTCTGTCGACTTTAAATTAATTTTGCGGCAATTCTTCATTGTGTCAAACGCAAAGTCGGAGCTTTTCCTTCTCGTGTGGTTTAGCATTTCGATTTTCCTGATTAGAAATCAAGCAGGGCTTGCACTATCCCCGAATTTTCGAGTATTTCCCCGAAAATCTATGCGTCACCATAAAAAAAAATTTGGTTCCCCGAATCCCCGAAAATCACGCAATTCCCTGCCAAATATTACTTTGCATACCATAATTCTTCACTACTCTCTGGTTCGTTAATTTTCGTCTCTTTTGTTACTTTGTATCAAAACCAGACAGATGCAATATGCAATTGCATTGCAAATATTGCAATATACAAAGTTCTTCATATGTTGACAAAAAAGTATTGTCTTTATGGAATGAGTTTAAATCATTTCGAATCCATTTTCCCACTTGCAATTCCTTACATCATTTGTAGTCAAGAATTTTATTTTCAAGTTGAATAGAATTATAGAACGCAACATTCACTACAGTTTGATTTTGAAATTGATAGGAGAAAGATCGTTTCAACTGCTGAATTGTAAGTTTGCAGAATTTTTTTTTTCTTTTGCTGTTTTTAGATAAGATTTTCTTAATGTTTAATACTCAATTGTTGAATGCCTCATAGATTAAAGAAAATACAATCTTCTTTCTGAAAATTTTTTACCCCCTCCCCCCCCCAAAAAAAAAACAACTATCTATTAAGACAAAATTTAGCTATAGACTAAGCTAAGTACAGGGTTGGGGAATTAAAGATTGAAACTGAAGTTACCTCAAAAATAGAATTCATAATAAAATAGTAAACTATTGCCCATAGGGGGGGGGGAGGGAGCTATCATTTTAAAATGATAATACCTCATTTTGTATATAGAAAGCAGGGATGCCAAAAAGTACTATCAAATTCCCTGGGAGACCATTGAAATATTTTGATAGGCCCAGGGCCCCCCATTGGGACTTGTTCATTGTCTTGGGTATTTGGCGATTTCTGATAGGCTACTGGTCTAATTTGGCTTTTGTGTATGCTCCCTTTTAATTAGATCCTGTGGATCTTATTGAATGCCACGGCGAATCTATGACTCAGTTTTCCAATAATTTGAGGCGTATCTGAATAATTTTGACATTTTCGTTCTTATCTTCGTAGCCCTTTGCTAGTACCCTCAAGTTTGTTTTTCAAGGAAAACTAAGCTGTTTAACGTTATTTCGCGTGTTTGTTGGAACCATATAGTCACCTAGTTAATTATTAAGTCAATTACTCTTTTTAATGTAAAGCTGAGACGGTATTTTAGCAAGGGGGTATCCAGAGGGGGGGGGGGGGTAGGGAGGTATTACATTTAGATGATAATATCTCGAATTTTTTTTTAATTAAAGCAGGAATGCAAAAAGTTAATTTTTTCTTAATTTAAAGCAGATACAGTATCCTATCAAGGTGGTATCCAGAGGGAGGGGGGAGGGGTTGTGAGCTATCATATTTAAATGATAATACCTCGAATTTTTTTTTAAAGCAGGAATGCCAATAGGTTAGTTATTTTTTTTTGAAGCAGAGATGGTATCCTATCAAGATAATGGTATCCATAGGGGGGGGGGGCGGGTCATAGGGAGTTATTATATTTAAGTGATAGTACCTTGGCATTTTTTTTATTGAAAGCAGGGATGCCAAAAAGTTAATTATTTTTTAATTTAAAGCAGAGAAGGTACCCTATCAAGGTGCATGGTATCCAGAGGGGGGGGGGGAGGGAAGTATTATATTTAAATGATAATATCTTGATTTTTTTATTGAAAGCAAGGATGCCAAAAAGTTTTTTTTTTAATTTAAAGCAGAGACTGTATCCTGTCAAGATGGTATCCAGAGGGGGGCATAGGGAGTTATTATATTTAAGTGATAGTACATTGATTTTTTATTGAAAGCAGGGATGCCAAAAAGTTAATTTTTTTAAATTTAAAGCAGAGACGGTATCCTATCAAGGTGGTGTCCAGAGGGGGGGGGGGGTAGGGAATTATTATATTCAAATAATAATATCTTGAATTTTCTTATCGAAAGCAGCCTCAGTCCACACAAAGATAAGTTGATTTTTATTCATGACAATTATAGCCACATCCCGCAGTTAGAATAGACTTCCAAGTTTGACTGAAGGAATTTTTTCGACCAGTTGACCCCTAGATTTTTGTCCCTCCACACTATTTTGAAAAATGCCTTTTTTTTTTACACATACTAATATTTGGACTTTCATTAGTATACCAGCTGACCCGTCACGCGTTGCCACGATCTTAAAAGAAAGGAAATTCAATGAGAATACCCCTAAGGAAAATATCTAAACGTTCACTGTCTTATTTAAAAGTATCTAACGTCATAATATTTTCATTTTAGTTTAATTATAATTGAGAAACATATTCAAATCATACAAGATTACGTTGAATTGCTATGCATGCTCTTCGAAAAGCTGTTCAATTTTCTGATATTGTCCATTATATAAATTCATTTAAGTTAGACCAAGCTAATTGGTTGAGACTAACACATTGATTGGAAATTAACTTCCATTTTCCTTCCAGTACTGAGGTGGGTTATCCACATTTCGTCATTGGGAACTGATGCTTGATTTTTTTTGAACGTGAAATTTTAAGTTATCCTATTCAAAATGATTATAAATGATTGTGGAAAAAATTGGTTGGACAGGTTGATGTGTTTTTTTGTTTTACATATATTTCTGCTTGCAATTGTATGTTCTTTTGTGTATTGTAAATACTGTTTTATGTTTTAGGTATGGTATATTTCGACAGTTGGATAATGTTTTGAAGTATGAATCAACACATGTAAATTAAAGAAGGTAGAAGCCAAGCAAAAGCACTCCGTACAACATCTTTGTCCAACCCCTATGATAATTTAAAAATTAACAAGATTTTCGTGAGTTATACTTGATGTATTTTTTTTTAATTGTTATTAAAACCCGTTTTTAATACAAATAAGGATTTTTAGGAATATAAAATAGCAATAAAAACGATCAATATCAAATTCGCCCATTTCAACTGTTTTAAAGGCGACAAAGCAGATATTGGCAAAGGGCATTATGAAAAAATTAAGCTTATAAGTTCAAACTTATATTATAAGTTTTTACCCAGATAACTGCCGGATATTTTGATATAGTATTTGAAGTTTTGTATACAGCAATATTCAATGAAAAAAACTTCTTATTTTCATGATTATTGATGTTAGGAATACATAGCTAATAGATACTTGAACTATTATGCTATAATTCTAAAACGCCATAGCCATTTCGTTTCTACCAGATTTCTATTGCTCTTGATGAGTAACGATGAAGACCAGCTTAAAGCCAGCAACTTGTGAAGTTATGAACTCTTGAATAGGCTCGAATCTGTTGTAACTTTAAGCTGTGATTTGAGAAAGACTGATGAAAACATTAATGTTTGTGGTCAACATTGATCACGCCGGCGGCGCGCCGCCGGCGCAGCGCGCTGTTTTTGGCCCCGCCGCCACCGATATTCCCTCATCGGCGCGGCACCAGGGTCTAGATACAGCATCATTAAAATTCAGCTGCTGAAGATTTCACAGTGATAAATGACACTACAGAGTCTCCAAACACAACCATATAACTCATCTTTGATTTATCTAGATGTATAGATAAATCATTTTGTTTGTATTTTGTATATTTCAAAAGAGTATTAAAGGCACATTAAGTGACATGTCTGTCTTTTAACTAGCAAGTTAATTAAGCAAGCACATATTTAGTTAAGGTTAGTAATATGCCAAAAGTCAGATAAGAAAAAAAGTAATATACCATACTATTATACTTGGAACTTTTTTTTTGTTCCTTAACTCACCAAATTGTATATGAGCCATCTTAAACCATTTTCAAATTTTATCAGAATTTCCCCTCTTGTGTAATGAGATATGAAATGGTGCCATAACATTCAATAAATTTTTAAAGAAAAAATAGGGGAAACCAAAGTAAAAAATTACCTTAGACATCAAGCTAAAAATTGATACAAAGATCACAGAAGCTTCTAGAAAAAAAAAACAAGTAAGCATTCCTTTCAGAAATTCTAGAGGCATTTTTCTCTCAAGCTAAGAAATAGTTCCCATCTAAAAAAATTGGAACAAAATTTTCTTTTTATAAGCAGCAGCATTTTTAAAATATATAATAGGAAATAGCAAAGGAAGATTATTATTATGATTGTCAGTACAATTTTAGATGCTTGAGGATCATATTATTGAATTTGTCTATTAGCATTGGAACCATTGTAACCTGTAAGTCACCTTAATAAACTTATCTTTTTTGAATTTATGTATCTTACTTGTTTATGTTGACATCTATACAGGTACATTGATCCAAATCTCCATTTCTACCTCAAAACAACTCCCCTAGGCCATGACCCTCTCAAGGTAAACATAGCCAACACTTTTCTTTTATTGTATGCTAAGACAAGATGAAACATAACATGTGGTGCAGTTGGTAGGATATTCTGCCTTGTATTAGTAAAACAACATAAATGGTTGATTGGGCACAGCAACAAATATAATATAAACATTATTATACAAGACTTGATAGTGCAGTGGTAAGAACACTTGCCTGTGGGCATGGTAACTTGGTCTGAATCTTAGATAAGACACATTTTTTTTTTAAAATAGACAAGCTTACAGGAAAGATTTTTTGTGACAAGGTTGGAACAAAGGAAATGTAAAGAATACAGAATCACTAGCCTTAAAACTAAAGATTATCAGTAATAGTTTTGGTTTATTCTCTCTCATTTTAGACTCTATTTTTCTTCATTTGTTTATATGTTTGTGTTTATCTGTGTTGGGTCCAGAAATGCTCTACTTCTATGCTGGTTAGACCTGTAACTCAAAACAAAATTTGAAATAAAAGTGGTTCCAACTGGAAACTAGGATGGCATAGTAGTTAGAAATAAGAAGTGCATAAATACAACTTCATGACAATAAATTTGGATGACAAAAATGAAAAAATGATAAATATAAAAAATTTACAAAAAGTTGTTTTTAAAATGTATTAAAAATAGAAACTATTTTTTTCTTCAGAATCTATGAATATAAGCAATAACAAGGGGCACAAGAAGGATTGGGCTTTATATAACTTGATCTTTTTAAATTGTTTTCCTCAGCTCATTGACTCTTTTCATGTACGCATTTATAACTTAGATTAGTTGGATATCTATGTTATTGAAAACCTAATCTGTTTTAAACCCCTCATTTTCATTTATATTCATAGATTCTTGAAAAAAAAAATTCTCTTTTTAGTCCATTTTGAAAACATATGAATTTGTTTTTCATGCCTACTATTTCATTCACTACTCTTTTCAAACATAATAATCACTAGTGTTTTAATTGGGCCCCAAAAGATGTGATATTAACTTGTCTATAGTTTTTAGACAATTATGTAAAGTTAGAAAATTAGTTAAAAACTAACTAGATATAAAAAATAGCTTTAAAAAGAGACCTTAAATAACTCTCTATAATGGTTCAGTGCCCTGCTAGCAACAAAGAGAGAGAGAGAGAGAGAAAAAAAAGGTAAAAGAGGATGCATTAGAGCTACCTATGCAAAAATGTGACTCTCCTTGTTGTTCTAGGTGGGGGCTGTAAGTTTCCTACTTAGGATTCTTCAATAATGATGATTTCAATGGTATACATTTTGTTTTACTATGATATAATTTTTTAGGGGTTTCAGGCACTTTTTAAAAATTCTTGTAAGTTTGTTTTCAAAATAGCATTTTAGTCTGTTTAGATATATATAACATATAGTCTGTTTAGATCTGTTTGATATGTTTTTTTTTGTGAATATTGATATTTAATAAAAATGAATTTTCTCTCTCTCTCTCTCAAAAAAAAAAAAAGTATTGAGACTAATGAAAATATTGATTACCATTTCTGAATCAGCTACAAATGGCAATTTTTTCACTAGACTGTTTTTGTAAAAATACATTTTAAAATGTTGGTTACTATAAGCTATTTTGAACTTCTTTAAAGAGGTTCAACTGCACCAGAGGCAATTATTGAATTTGGAAAGAGCATAAAAATAGGCATCAAGTGATGTATTCACGTTTTTCCTAGCTAAATTATGTAAAGATGTATTTACTTACTGAGAGCGGCTATTCTATACCTTTACCTAGAATTTTACAGGAAAAATCTCTTCATCAAGAATTTTGTCAAAAAATAATTTCAAAATTAACAAAAAGTTAGTGCCCTAGACAAGGGGAAAATTTCAGGGTATTTGCCTGGAGAACTAACTAAAAAGAAGGAAACATGTTAACAAAATAATTCTAACTTCATAATATGCAGGATAATCATAGTTAATACATTTTGCATACAGCCTTGCTATATTTTATCCCCCCCCCTAATGTGCAAATATATAGCCCAAATTATAGATTTTCAATGCATTCTGCCACCCATAAATTGTTTTTCCCAGTTTTTGTTTTGTCACAGTTGATTCAATTTACAGCG
The DNA here is from genome assembly GCF_049724085.1 of Artemia sp. Qi Xiang Cuo. Lineage (NCBI taxonomy): Eukaryota > Metazoa > Arthropoda > Branchiopoda > Anostraca > Artemiidae > Artemia > Artemia sp. Qi Xiang Cuo. The sequence goes on from NC_142799.1 coordinate 38,733,526, forward strand.
ACACATGTTGAAACAACTGAGATGCATTGGGAGAATAGACAGGAAATACATAAGTAGGGCTATATATTTGCATATTAGAGGGTGTTGGGGGTAAAGTACAGTGGGCCTGCATTCAAAATGTGTTAACTAGGGTAAAAAAACAGAATCTGATTGAGCAAAATTATGTAAAACTAAAACACTCACAGCTTATTACCAAAGAGGAATTGAGAAGAATTGTATAGGCCTATGATTATTCTGCATATTATGAAGTAAGCATTGTTTTCATAAGATAGGAAATATATAATTTGGGCTACATATTTGCCCACTAGGGGGGGGCGGGGAGGGTAAAGTATATCAAGGCTGCATACAAAATGTATTAACTATGATTATTCTTCATATTATGAAGTGAGAATTGTTTTCTTAACATGTTTCCTTTTCTCCAGTTAGTTCTCTAGGCAAATACCCATTTCAGTTGAGTATGGTAGATGAAAACATCTTCCTAGATTTAATGACCACTGCAGATTCAACTAGGATGAAGGTCAAGAATAGCACCTCTTCAAAAGGAGACATCCAAGAACACAAAGACACATTTAGATTGCTAAATTTGTACTCATTTTTATAGTTTTGTTTGTGTTTTTGACAATTCATCCCTAGCCTCAAATGATTTTATACAGCCCAACACTATATAAATAAAACTAACCAAAAAAAAAAAAAAAAAAAGGAAGAAAGATGATATTCTTATTTTATAATTGGCTATGCAGCAAGTGACTATGAATCATAGCTCCTTGCTTTCCCCCCGTTTTCATCTGTTTCTAGATCAGTTCTCATAAATTATCATGTTATTTTTTATACATAGCCTAAGGGTATATGAGACCATTGAAAACTTTTACTTTTTTGCATGCTGACCAATGGTAAGTAGAGCATAGTTACCAATCTATAAATTTTCTGCCTTTAGCTGGGAGTACAATGTCCTAATCCAATATTTCACATCTTATATGAGACCATCAGATGGTCCATGAAAATGAAAATGAACATAAAATGAGGGTTAATGTTTACATTAACAAATTGTTAAGGTAACTAAGAAACAAACTTACTTCTATGGTCAGAATTGCACCCTGAATCCTAGTTTAATATTCATTTGCATTGAAAATGAACTTTACTCCCACCCCTATATATATCAATTCAGGGTATATATTTGCACATTAGGGGGGGTAGGGGTAAAGTTCAATTCTGACATAAATGAATGTTGAATTTGGATTCAGGATGCAATTCCAACTACAGAAGTAAGATTTGAACTCTACCCCACCCTCCTAATGTGCACATATATACCTTAAATTGGTTATAGGATAAAAGACCTTTCTTTGGGAAAGATCCCTTTTCTTTGATATTCTGGAAAAATAGAGATGGGTTTTGGACAAACTCTACTTTAGCTACTTTTGGCCATTTTGGAAAGGGGTTAGATTAGGAAAATGAAACTTTCATGGATGGGTCTACAGGCTAAAGTATGTCCCAGGAAGGGATTTTGAAGTACCTACTTCAGTAAAATTCTACTTTAGCTACTTTTGGCTATCTTGAAAAGGGGTTAGGTTAGGAACATGAAACTTTCATGGATGGAACTACAGGCTAAAATATGTCCTGGGAAGGGATTTTGAAGTACCCACCTCCACTCCTTCTCCCTCTAGAGGGTCCTGAAATTTGCCTACATGACAGGTGTATTTTATACCTATTGAAATTTTGACAAAATAACATTTTAACTTAATTTTCACTTATCAGTTTCTTTTTGTCTGACTTTAGTTCTGAAAATGCAATTCTTGTTATTTGAGTAAAATTTTTAGCCATATCAATGTTTTTTTTCCAAAATTTATGCAATGTATTTGCATATCTTTAAAACCTTATAAATTTTAATTGAGTAAAATTGTGAAGCTGAAAACAATTTTGTTATACTTCATTTCAGCAGAAGATCTATATTGTAAGGTTTCACTTTTATAACACACAGATTTTTAAAGGTTAGGGCCCTCTAGAGGGAGAAGAAGTAGGGGTAAAATTCTACTTTAGCTACTTTTGGCTATCTTGGAATGGGGTTAGGTTAGGAAAATGAAACTTTCAGGGATGAGTCTACAGGCCAAAGTATGTCATGGGAAGGTATGTTTAAATATCTACCTGCACTCCTTCTCTCTCTAGAGGGTCCTGAAATTTGCCTACAAGATAAGTCTATACCCATTGAAATTTTAACAAAACAACATTTTGCCTAAGTTTTGAGTTAGTATTTTCTTTTTCTATGGCTTTAATTCTGAAAATACAGTTCCTGCTATCTGAGTAGAATTTTAAGCCATATCAATGGTTTATTTTCCAAAATTTAGGAAATGCATTTGTATATCTTTGAAGCCTTATAAATTAGGATTGAGCAAAGTTGTGAAGCTGGAAAAAATTTTGCTTTACTTCATTTAAGCAGAAAATCTATTTTGCAAGGTTTCACTTCTATAACACACAGATTTTTAAAGGTCATCAAAGGTCAGAACCCTCTAGAGGGAGAAGTGGTGGAGGCAGGTACTTCAAAATACCTTCCAGGACATACTTTAGCCTGTAAACCCATCCCTGAAAGTTTCATTTTCCTAACCTAATCCCTTTCCAAGATAGTCAAAAGTAGCAAAAGTAGAATTTTATCAAAGTTATCAACACTAGTTAAGCTATTGAAAAGTTGTTAAAAACATATCACTAGTTTAAAAATAAGTTGTTCAAGGGTAATATAGGCCTATCCAAAAATACTTATTTATGACAATTCAAACCTCATTTATTAGACAACTCAAATATAAACCATTTTCTTACCATTTCAAGTTCTCAAATGCCATCAACAAAAATAGCACTGAATTTTGCAATTCAAAACTTTGCTGTTGATAATTCAGGGTATATATATACACATTAGGGGGGGGGGGGTAAATTTTCAGTGGACCATATAATTCAGCTAGGATGAAAGTGAAAACATCATTTGATGTTTTTCTTATACTCTTTCATAATTCATATAAAATACCTTCAGGGCCCCTTTAAGGGCTCAAGATGTAGGCTAGCCTAATTAGCCCCAGAAGCAATTATTAAATTATGAGAGCATAAAAAAGGCATCAAATGATGTTTTCACTTTCATCCTAGCTAAGTTTTTGCACCACCTAGATATTTACCATTCTGATTATAGAGGTAAGTTTAGACTATTTCTAAGCTACCTGAATAGTCTGTTAATAGGCCTATAAACATTACCCAAAACGGTAATTAGTAAACTAACATGACTCTCTTTTTGTTCAAGCATGTTTCCTTCTGAAAAACTGCTATTCTTGACCTATACCTCAACTAGATAGCAACCATCTTTTCTTAATAAGCAAAAACCTGCTAAATAGGAATTTTACCAAAATTTGCAGGTAAGCTAGGTCTACAATACAAATGTGTTAATAGGGTTACCAATTTTGCAAAATCACCTAGTCTAAATTACCTCTGGAAGTCCCAGTTTTCCTTTCTCTTCATAGGGAGAGAGCCCCTCAGCATAGTTGAAGGACATTTTACAGCTTTTTTTGAGAGAAATATCTTCTCCTTCTTTCTTCTGCGGCTGAAATCTTGGGGGTTCGCCAGCCCATGATAAGACCTTTTTTTTTCCTTTGATTGACGTCTAGCAATTAGAGGCCTGTTTTAACACTTGCTACACTAGCAAGTCCTTATCATTCCTTATCTTTGTTTGAGAGAGAATGAATCATTTGCTATTGAAACAAGAAAAGTATGCCAATTCCTTTTCAGTTAACGAAAGCTGACGTCATTCCTTAATAAAACGTAGAAAGTGAGGCATGAATTGGAATGACCCCTTTGACCCAGAAAACACGCCCTAAAAATTTCAAGACAATCCCACACCCCCCATCAAACAAGCATAGAGCCTATTGAGCCAGTATATAGCCGATGTCTGAACAATCCGCAATTTGTATTAATTACGGCCCTTGCCCAAGGGGCTGTAAGGATCGAACCATCTTTGAGGCACAGCTATGGGACCTTTCAATATTTTCAACAAAATCGCTATCTTGGAATTTTGATGTGATGTCTTTGAGGGTTACGAAGGTCCAGGTAGCAGAAAATGTAAAGGAGAGAGGCTGCTTGCTTTCCAATATCTTTTAACTCTTAAAATGGAACTAGACCTTTCAATTTCCAATCGAACGAGCCCCCTCCGAAGCTTCAACCATCACTGTTTTCACACAAATTGGCTCTGTGAAAGCAAAAATACATTGCAGGTCTATGGCTCTTTGGTATCGCAAGCTAAGTATTTTTTTTCCTACCGAAATCAATTTAATGTCTCCGTGATTACCGCTCTGGCTCTATACAACTTCCTTATAGAGGGATTTAATTAAAGTTCTCCTAAACTGACTAGGTACTTCCCGTTTTTCATAAATCATATTCATAATTTTTAATTTCACAACTACTATATTTCAAAAGTTATTTTCCAAGCGATCAACGCCTGAGGCCTTATTGTTTTTCAATCCTTATAGCACTGTTTCTAATAACTCCTTACAAAATAAATCTTCCTTCACTTCCAAACGATTGAAAAAGATTCTTGTATTTCCTGTACCATTTTTTATAACTTTATCATTGTCTAACATATTTTCGTAGTATTCTGTCCATGTCGCTTTAGCCTTTTTGTATCACTCTTTGAGGCCCCGTACCTATCTTTAACTTGGACAGACTGATTACTTTCCTGAAGTTCCTTAACCTTTAAATACAATATGTTATCGAGAGGGAAACTTAGAAAGTAAGAACATCTCTGCCGGGCATTGGCTGATAAATTGCTTTTCTGTATTACCAGTATTGGAGTATTGTACTTTGAAGTCTCAAACAGCAAAAGACTCAGACTATCTGTCTTGGCTTTTTCTCCAATTAAAAAAAAACTGTCTAATGATAAAAAATTGCCGTCTGACAGTGATTGAGGAACGGTGACCATTTTTTCGTTTACCTAAAACATAAAAGCTTATAACGAAAACTATGGTGATTTTGAGAAAAACCTTAAAATCTCTCGAAATTGGTATCTGATTAAAACATACACTGCACCTTTGGAGTCAGCAAAATCGAAAACCTTACACAGCAAAATTACAATCCCCCACCTTGAAAAACAAGGAAAATTACTTTTGGCATTTGTAGCACTCATGTAGAACTTAAGACTGGTATACTAACATATTGGGGTAATTTAGTCTTATCTGTAGTCTCATTCAAGAAAATTCATTTGAAAAAAGTAAAAGGGAACTAGAAATTCCAATTTCAACCAACTGAGCCATCTCTAAAGCTTATACAACCATCCCTTCCATAAGAGCCTTAAATGCCCCAGGGGCATAGCTTACAAACCTCACCCTCGGGCTCTGGTGGTTTGTATCAACCTCAAAAGCTTCTAATATATGATATTTGGACTATTTTGAATAAAACGACTGTCTCAAAATACCCATTGGATACATCTCAGGAAAACACGACATGTTTGTGCGGGGGGTAAGGGTCGGGGTGAGGTAGCTGCACTCTGACTACCTTGACTCTTAAAAAGGGCACTAGAACTTATGATTACTGTTGGGGTTCCAACCCCTGTTTCTTTTCCTTTCAGATAAATGACCTGTTTTCATTTTCTTAATTATATTTACTTATAGTATAATTTCAAAAGACAGGTTAAATTCCGTTACTAAGCGATAGTGGTTTTGCAATAGGTAAGCTGTGAACCAAGTTTATTTTTTACTTCCTGGTTTGGGAGTCATTGAAAGATAAATCTAAGAGTTAGAATTGGGTTTGAATGGGGATGTAGCTGATTGGCTGGGCCAAGCGGAGGTCCACCCATATGAACAGTGGTGTGTAAAATATTATTGTGTTTTAATCTATGTTTTGACCCCGTTTGGGGAAAGAGTCTTTGTTTTGACCCCGTTTGGGGAAAGAGTCTATGTTTTGACCCCGTTTGGGGAAATAGTCTATGTTTTGACCCCGTTTGGGGAAGCAATCTGCGTTTTGACCCCGTTTGGGGAAGGATATTTCTATTGTTATATGTGACCCTTTTGGAAGAATACAAGTAAGGTATTTTCCGTAACCCAAGCAGGGTAGGAATAGATCTACGAGGTACCGTCATTATTATATTGACAGGGAGGTTTGTTACCTCCAAGGAGAGAGTTAAGAGATTTTCTAGTTGTAACCCAAGGCGGGTACATTTGGCTTTAGAAAGTGGCTATTTGACCACTCGATCTTGTTATCGTACCCTGGGACAGGGTATACTGTAAATAGGGTAGTACAAAACCCAATATTTGCAGAACCAGAGTGGTAGACACGGGCATAGCATTATAATTTGGGGCCGGGGTTTTCCCCTCCAATAAGTGGGACACCCGTATATTACCACACCAGTGGTGTTGTGGCCTACCGGTATAACACTGGTAACTAAACACCACGAACAGTGGTGCCAGAGGTAGCTAGCACTACGAACATTGGTGGCAGCGGAGGGATCCAATCCAATGAGTCCCTTCCAAAGTATATACGACCACCCTTTTTATAAGAGCCTTATTTGCCCCGATGGCATAACTTACAACCCTTTCTCTGAGAGCTGTAGGGGGGGGGGGTGTCCTCCTCACAGACATAATTTCCGAAGCCATCAACTACGATGAATAAAATTATTATATTCAAATTTTGCTAGGAAGTGTTAAGGCAAATGCTGAGCATGGAGGAGTGGGGGGTTGTTTGCTCTCAAATCACCTCAACTCTATCAAATCAACTCTCAACTCTATCACTTCCAATTTCAAATCAAATAAGCCCCATCTTATGTTTATAAGACTCCGGTTCAATAAAAACCTTATATACCCTCATAAAAAAGCTTACAACCCTATCCCCAGGGAGCTGGGGGGTTGTGTCATCCCTAGAGACATTTTGATTGGATGTGTTTGGGGAAATAGTGGGCGTAATAAGGGGGTCAGTTGCCCTCCAATCTTTTTCAACTATTAACAAGGGCACAAGCACTTTCAATTTTCAATCGAATGAGCCCTTTTTGAATTTTCTACGACAACGCTTTCTATGAAAATCTTATTTGCCCCGAGGGCATAACTTACAACACTTGCCCTGAGGGCTGTGTGTGTGTGTGGGGGGGG